>NC_064838.1:25732727-26035757 GCF_024166365.1 Elephas maximus indicus
CTCCAAAATGTTAAGGATCTGCACTGCAATTCAGCAATAGGGGCCAGCCAAATACCCCAAACAGCATCTCTATCTGCCACAGACACTTCAAGCACCATTGGATCAGCTGGATCGTATGGCCCAAGTGGCAGAGCAGCTTGCACAGTAGCCTGAACCTGTTGCAGAGCCTTCTGTTGTTCAGGGCCCCACTTAAAACTAGCAGTTTGTCAAGTCTCTTGATAAACAGGCCAGAGAAGCACACCCAGATGAGGAATATGTTGCCTGTAAAATCCAAAGAGGCCCACTAGGCATTGTGTCTCCTTTTTAGTTGTGGGAGCAGCCAGATGCAATAACTTATCCTTCACTTTAGAAGGAATATCTTGGTATGCCCCACAACACTGGACCCCCAGAAATTTCAGAGGTGGAAGGTGCTTGAATTTTTGTGGGATTAACTTCCCACCCTCTAGCACACAAATGTTTTGCCAATAAGTCCAGAGTCATTGACATTCTTCCTTACTAGATCCAATCAGCATAATGTCATCAATGTAATAGACCAGCGTGACGTCTTGTGGAAGTGAAAGGCAATCAAGGTCCCTGCGGACTAAATTATGACATAGGGCTGAAGAGTTGATGTATTTTTGAGGTAGGCAAGTGAAGGTATATTGCTGGCCTTGCCAGCTGAAGACAAACTGCTTCTGATAGTCCTTTAAAACAGGTATGGAGAAAAAAGCATTACCCACATCAATAGCTGCATACCAGGTACCAGGAGATGTATTAATTTCCTCAAGCAATGAAACTACATCTGGAACAGCAGCTGCAGTTGGAGTCACCATCTGGTTAAGTTTTCAATAATCTGCTGTCATTCTCCAAGATCCATCTGGTTTTTGCACAGGCCAAATAGGTGAGTTGAATGGAGATGTGGTGGGAATCACCACCTTTATATCCATCAAGTCCTTGATGGTGGCAGTAATCTCTGCAATCCCTCCAGGAATGCGGTATTGCATTTGGTTTACTATTTTCCTTAGGTAGAGGCAGTTCTAATGTCTTCCACCTGGCTTTTCCTATGATAATAGCCCTAACTCCATTTGTCAGGGATACAATGTAGGGGTTCTTTCAGTTGTTGAGTATGTCTATTCCAATTACGCATTCTGGAACTGGGTAAATCACTACAGGATAGGTTCAGGGACCCACTGGACCTGCTGTGAGATGGAAATGAGACAAGACTCCATTAATAACCTGACCTCCATATGCCCCTACTCTGAGTGGTGGTCCACAGTGATGCTTTGGGTCTCCTGGAATTAGTGTCAGTTCAAAGCCAGTATCCAGTAATCCCCCAAAAGTCTGATTATTTCCTTTTCCTCAATGAACAGTCACTCTCGTAAAAGGCCATAGATCCCTTTGGGAAAGGCTGGGAGAAAAATTAACAATATAAGTTTTTGGTAGTATATTGGAGTCCTTCCTCAAAGGGACCTGGCCTCCCCTTCATTCAAGAGGTTGTGGGTCTTTAAACTCGCTCAAGTCTGGGAATTGATTGCAGGACTGTGATTCTCTATTTTGGTGATTCGAGTTAGACTGCTGTTCAGCTGACCTAGAATTCATCTGTTTGTACATATCAAATAAACATTTAGTATATTTCCTATCTATTTCACTCCTAGGGACACCATGACTAAGTAGCCAATGCTATCGGTTCATACAAGTCAGATTATTCTGATTACTGCTTTGACTTTGCTGTCCATTACTGTAACCACACCCACCTTGTCTTTGTAGATTGAATGCCACCAATTGGTCTCTACTACCATGGTGTCCAATCAGTCCCATTGTAGTTAGGTGTTTTAATTCAGTTAGGGCAGTTCCCACTGTCAAATCTGACTTACATAAAATAGCAATCATGGCAGTCTTCAAGGATGCTGGGGCTCCCTACACAAATTTGTTCCTCACAGTTGTGGTAAAAGTTGTGTCCTCTGGGCACTCCATGTGTGGGTCTGTGTGTCTAACCTGATAAATTCACTCTAGTATGCCAATTTCCCTAAGCCTTTGGATATCTTCTTCTACAGTATATCAAGGCAGGTCTGGTACTTCAACTCGATTTAGTGTAGGCCACTGCGTAATCCATGCGTCAGCAACCCAATCAAATAAACTATTAGATTCTTTCCTGACTTTTCGAGCTGAAACATTGACTGAAGAATCTGTGCTTAGTGGACACATATCAATAAACTCAGACTGATCCATCTTTAGATTCCTTGCACCATTATCCCACACCCTAAATAGCCATTCCCACACATATTCCCCAGGTTTCTATTTGTACATATCAGAAAAGTCAAGCAGTTCTTTTGGAGTGTAACATACCTCCTCCTAGGTCACACTTTGTACTTTACCTTTTCGGACTTGATGGGTCTTAAGTCCAGTTACAGGTCTAGAAGCCAGAATCAGTAGTGTGGAATTGTTTTGAGAACATTCAGCATTATCTTGTAATTCATTTGCTTCAGGCAATGACTCGAACAAGGGCTCTTCAGAGGCAGCTAATCTTAGATGGGAGTGGAGGGCCAATGGTTTTTCTGGGCAGGGTGGTGTAGCAGACAAACATAAGTAGTTGCTTCAGATGGGAGTGGCTCTGTTGGCAGAAGTGATTCATTGGAATTTAGGGTCTCAGCATCTTCGACTTCCTGATTATTTGCTCATATGTCCCCATTCCAAGTTTCAGGATCCTATTTCTTCCCAATGAATGCCCTCACTTTAACTTTAGACACCTCTAGAGGTTGGCAGTTGAGTTGGCATTGTAATTCAGCCATTCTTGCAATAAGGCTCTGGGTTTGGTTTTTGGCAATATCAGCTCCGTTACTCCAAGAAATGAGGCTTTCTTTGAAAGCACAAGTGGAAACTTTGAGGTCATTTATGCAGCACTTGAGCTTTAGCTCTGAAGCCTTGAGTGCATCTCTTTCTTTCACCAGTTTGTCTAGTGAAAGTAGGACCAACCAACTAGCTTCCTTATACTTCTCATTCTGACAAAATGGTAGAAAGGTATCACACAGGTAATCACCCAGAGCCTCACCTTTCACCAATATCTGATCTATTTGTGGTGATATTTTCAGTATTTGAATTGCCACCTCATGCCATGAATTAGTAGTGCCCTCTTTAATACTGGAAGCAGAGTCGTCAACACTTTTAAGACCAATAGACTTGAGAACCAATTTAGAAAACTCATCCTTACAACTTTGTTTCCGTAGAACCACTCTTGGTACCAAATGTCTTAGGCTAGGTTCTCTAGAGAGGGAAAACCAGTGAAGTGGAAGTGTATAAATATATATAGAGAGAGATTTATATCAAGGAGATGGCTCATGTGGTCGTAGAGGCCGGAACATCCCACGTTCATGGATCAGAATAGAGGCTTCTCCTGATTCACATAGCAGCAGCGGCTGGCAAATCCAAGATCAACAGGTCAGGAAGCAGGGCTCTTGTTCAAAGGCTGTGAAGATCAACAAATCCCAAGGTTGGTAGGGAAGACCACAAGGCTTTTCCCAATTCATGTAGCTGCAAGGGCTGACAAACTCAAGATCAGCAAATCAGAGAGCAGTGCTTTTGCTCACAGGCTGTGAAGATCGATGAATCCCAAGATCGGTAGATAAGCTGCTAGCTCAAGTCCCAAGAACCAGAGGTCAGAAGGACAGGAAGTATTTTCAGGATCCAGAGCTGGTAAAAGCCAGAACATCCACTTACATTTGGTTGTAAGCCACACACCCAAGGAAACACCCTTCCAACCGATTTGCTACTCACAGCAGATTCCATCATGGGGTGTTCACATATAAACACTGAGAATCATGGCCCAGGCAAGTTGACACACAGTCATTACCATCACATATACATACCAAAAAAACCCCAAACCTGTTGCCATTGAGTCGATTCCGACTCATGGCGACTCTATAGGTCAGAGTAGAACTGCCCTATAGAGTTTCCAAGGAGTGCCTGGTGGATTTCAACTGAAGACCTTTCGGTTAGCAGCTGTAGCACTTAACCACTATGCCACCAGGGTTTCCCCTAAATACATATAAAAAAAAAACACATAAATATATATAGACACATATGTATGGATATATATCCCAAAAAACCAAACCCATTGCCGTCGAGTCCGACTCATAGCAACCTTATAGGACAGAGTAGAACTGCCCCATAGAGTTTCCAAGGAGCACCTGGCGGAATTCGAACTGCTGACCTTTTGGTTAGCAGCTGTAGCACTTACCCACTACGCCACCAGGGTTTTCCCATGGATATATACATATATATATACACACACACATATGTACATATTAGATGTCTAAGCAGTAAGAAAAAGGAAACAAAATATCTCATATTTTCACTAGCTAATAGAGGAATTGAAGTATTATTATATTTAGTATCTCTATTTTTTTTATCAAATGGCACAAAAATATTAAACTTTCAGTCATTAGAATATATATGTGAATAAATACCAAAAAGATGATATGGGAAAATATATGATTAAATGTAAGTGGTTGATATAGCTAAATTCTAAAATAGATTATTTCAGACTGTGCTATGCCTAAGTAAATTACTGAATCTCTAGAGCAGAGATTCAAATGCAAATTATCTATTATGCTTTTTGATTTTGTATTAAAAACAGAGAACTGTATTGAGTCTAACTTTTAAATTTGCAATATTTTTCTCAACAAACAACCAGAAATAAAGGCCATAATTATTCAACTATCTTGCAAATTACTTACATAAAAAAACATAGGAAGGAGTTATTCCAAAAATTTATTCCTATCATTGGGTGTTCATGATATGTTTTTTCCTTAATCTACATTTTCTTATGCTGGCAGATTTTACGAATCAAAACTGATTGGATGACAAATAAATATTGCTTGGTACATGATTTGCAAGTGATTTAAAAAAAAATTGGCTATACATAATTTTCACTGATCAAAACCACTTCTAACACACTCCTCTTCCCAAATATAACGTTTTACGTCTTTATCATAAGCCCTGTCCTGTGAATGTAGACTGTTCAGGTGTGACAGCAGTGTATAAAATATACATATAAACACTGACTCATTCTTTCAGCTGTTAATTATATTGAAGTCAGAAGAGTTGGGATTGACACCTCACTCTCATTTACTAGCTGTTATTGCTAACAATTCATTCTGTTTCTCAAAAGCTGAATTTGTGCCTTGTGAGTGGTGACAGCCAATATTATCTACCTTAAAAGCTGTCAGAATTCAATAAAAAAGTATCTGTAAACCATCTGTCATAGTGCTTGCTCAGAGAAGTCATTCAACAAATTATTTGTCCTTTTCTCTTCCAAGTCATCTCCCCAATCATATATGTTAGTTGTGTGGACCTTGGCCAAATCACTCAAACTTTCTTTGAGGCTCAATTTGTTTATCAGTAAAATGAGAATAATTTCATGTCTTTCTGTGTGATGTAAGGGTCAAATAAAGGGAAAAAAAATTGTGTGTATACATACACCTACATGTTGGGACAGATTACCCAACATGCAAGGTGTGCACAGGCTTACTTGTGCTTATTTACTAATATGTACAGTACTATTTCACCACATTAAACATGTGAAATTCACGTGAAATTGTTCCGTACAGATTAGTAAGTAAACACAAGTAAGCCTGTGTATACCTTGCGTAATGGAAGCCCATGCATACCTTGTTTACCGGTTAATCTCCTCCCATGTGTATGAGTATATGCATATATACCTACTCCTCACTTACCAACTATCTTGTTATCTGACATTTGTATTTACAACAATAGTAAGAAATCTACTGTCCAACTATTTTGCACATTAACAATGTACTTGTGGTAGTAACGAACATTGAAGTGTGAGGCGAGAGTAATGCTGGCTGTGATGGTTACAGTTATTTGTTGACTTGGTTGGGCCATAATTCTCAGTGGTTTGGCATTTATGTAATGATGTATTTTTCAGTTATGTTATGATGTCATCATCTTCCATTTTGTGGTCTGATGTGATCATCCTCCATTTTTGCATAGTGCCAATTTTTATATAACGACCTGGTCTTTGGAACCTAACCATGTTGATAAGTGAGGAGTGGGGGTATATACATATATATATCCCAGTGCCATAAAAAATCATACTAGTATTTTGAGTCATTAAATCAGATGATTTTTAAGTTCTCTTTAAAATTCTAATTCTATCATTCTAGAATAATGTGGACATTATTATTATAAAGTGTACAGTTCTTAGAAATGTATTTTTAAACAGAGATCAACTATTTTCTGTTAAATTCATATTTACTCGCAGCCTCTAGTTTGTACTTTATATGCAATTCCACCTTAATGCAAATCATTGAGGTATTTAGGTTTCTTGTCAGCTATATTAAAATTTCATGACCATGTGGTAATTATTGATATCTATAGACCTTTATTTCTTACAGACCTTTATTTCTTTAGTTCTTTCCACACTATCAGTGAACATGCATTATTCCAATCAGGTGCCCTGGAAAAAGTGTGCCATGTGTATGTAGTAGCACAAATCTGTTTTCACTCTAGGAAATGCACTACTGTCAACACATGCATGTGTATGTTATGTGTTCATATAAATGTATGAACATGCTTGTATACATGTGTTTGTATACAAGCATGTTCATACATTTATTTCATGTTCATACATATTATTTCACTGATTTATTCAGCATACATTTACTGTGTTTGCATGTTAAGATCCATACTGTCTTTGTTCAAATCATGGCTCAGTCATCAGTTGTGTGACCTTAGACAAATTGCTTAATCTGTCTGTTCCTCTATTTTTCCATCTGCAAAATGGGGATAAAGTGGTATCTAATTTGCAGGATTGCTATGGGGAGTTGTCCTAGTCATCTAGTGCTGCTATAACAGAAGTACCACAAGTGGATGGGTTTAACAAATAGAAGTTGATTCTCTCACAGTCCAGTAGGCTAGAAGTCTGAATTCAGGGCACTGGCTCCAGGGGAACGCTTTCTTCTCTGTACGCTCTAGAGGAAGATCCTTGTCATCAGTCTTTCCTTGGTCTGGGAGCATCTCAGTGCAGGAACCTCAGGTCCAAAGGACGCACTGCTCCCAGCACTGCTTTCTTGGTGGTATGAGGTCCTCCTGTCTCTCTGCTCACTTCTCTCTTCTATATCTCAAAAGAGATTGGCTTAAGACACTGTCTAATCTTGTAGATCTCATCAATATAACTGCCACTAATCCATCTCATTAACATCATAGTGATAGGATTTACAACACATAGGGAAACCACATCAGATGACAAAATGGTAGACAATCATACAATGATGGGAATAATGACCTAGCCAAGTTGACGGGTATTTTTTGGGTACACAATTCAATCCATGACAGGAGTCAATGCATTGATACAAGTGAAGCTCTGAAGATAACATGTTCTAGGCTTATGGGTTCAGTCAGCATTAACCAAAAATCCAAACCCATTGCCGTAGAGTTGATTCTGCCTCATAGTGACTCTACAGGACAGAGTAGAACCACCCCCATAGAGTTTCCAAGGAGTAGCTGGTGGTTTCGAACTGCCAATCTTTTGGTTAGCAGCCGAACTCTTAACCACTATACCACCAGGGCTCAGTCAATGTTAGCTATAATAATTATCAAGAACTTCATGTGATCGGCATGAATTGGAATCAACTAGACAGCAACAGGTTGTTGTTTTGTTTTTGTTTTTTGACATATGCCAAGAGCTCTTGTCTACATGATGAACAAAATACTTGCTCTTGTGGAGCTTACGATCTAGTGTCAGGGGTAGAGGGACGCATACAAACTAAACATGTAATCAAACACGATACTTTCAGATGGTTGTAAGTGTTATGAAGAAGAAAGAACACAGTCATACAATTATACAATAGTGACAAATAGCTGCTCTAGCTAGTGTGGTCAGCACAGTCTTTGAGGAGCTGACACTTGAGCTGAATTATGCATGATGAGAAAGAGCCAATCATGCAACAATCTGGTGGAGAAGTGACCAGGGAAAGGAAAAAGCATATTCAAAAGTCCCAAAGCATGAACAGGTCTCAGAGTTCATGAATCAGATAAACCCATTGCCATTAGTTGCCATCAAGTAGATTCCAACTCATAGCAACCCCATAGGACAGAGTAGAACTGCCCAATAGAGTTTCCAAGGAGTGTCTGGTGGATTCAAACTGCCGACCTTTTGATTAGCAGATATAGCTCTTAACCACTACACCACCAGAGTTTCCATGAATCATATAGGAGGCTATTATCATGGCCAAATCGAAGTATCAATGGATTAACTAACAGGAGAAGGCTGGCTTATGCTGGGACTCCTAGGCTAGGGTTGAAATTAACTATATATTCACATGTGTATATTTGTAAGTACTTTTCCTTGAAATGGAAAAAAAAAATTGTTTTTGTTAGGATCCAATATAAATCGGTTGTACATCTGCATGTGTCAGTGACCCTGTGACAATGAGGTTGCTGTATAGTATTAATGTATTTTGCTTCTAGGTTGTGTCATGTCTTGGAGTGAGCTATCTGAGGAATCAGACAATGGTTCTTAACATGTAATGCTGAATCTCCTGCATAAAATTCTCCCAGAATCTCATGACACAGTAGTCTGAATGTGATTTAAGCTTCTTTTTCAGACCTATAACTCGACAGTTGTCCTTTCTAGCTCCTCAGGGTGCAAACCATTTGCCAAAATGACAATAGAATTGAACTTATCACTATTATTGGTATTAATAGCTCCAATAATATCTACCTGATGACTGCAGTGCTGCATTACCCCAGGGCCGGCGAGAAGTAATGAGCTAAAATGATCATAAAGCCCTTTTCATATATTTTCGGAAATGCTAAATTATTACAAATGGCAGAGTAGATGTCGTACTTTCCCTATGAAACAACTGGTACAGCCAGATAAGAAGAAAGCAACATTAACTTTGAAAGTGGCAGTGGGGGTACTGGGATTCAGCCCAGCCTGAAGTTTATTTTCAAAATTAGTGTTACCATCTCCACATTCAAAAATGAAATGGGAATTATTTCGCTTGGCGAGGAAGCAAGAGGGTGTCGCCATTCCAACCCTGAAGAGTGCCTTGTTTTGTTTCTTTGGCTGCTCTTATCATCTTCAGCAATTCCTTATATCATCATCAGCAATTCTTATCATCTTCAGCAATTTGTCTAACCTGCCAAACAGCATGGGTGAGGTGTCATCACCAAATGCTTTCCAATGGGCCCATTACTACCAGCTCAGCAGCCACCTTCTAAGGATAAAGCATAACAAGTCATACCTGGTTTAAAGACAGTCACAAAGAAACCTGTTTATTTGCTAGATACGGATATGAAATATAAATTCTCGGAGATTGGAGCCCTGGTAACCCAGAGACTTGGTTTTAGCAAAACAAATTCCTGGTTGTGGGAACACTCTAAAAGTCCCTGTAAATGGAACTAGCAATACTTACACAATCCAGTCATTCTTGATGAAAATCAAAAAAGGTTTATATATATATATGTATGTATATATAGGAAACCCATTGTTGTTGAATGATTCTGATTCATAGTGACCCTATAGGACAGAGTAGAACTGCCACATATAGTTTCCAAGGAGCACCTGATAGATTCCAACAGCCGACCTTTTGGTTAGCAGCCGAACTCTTAACCACTACGCCACCAGGGTTTCCATATATATATATACACACACACACACCAATTAGTAAATTGCCAAGTGTTTTCATGTATGAATTGTTGATATATAGCATTTAAAAGTACGGTTTTGAGAGTCATACATCCCTTGGTCCCAATGCCAGCTGTCCTGTGTGACCCTGGACAGGTCACATAACTTTTCTTAGTCTCAGTTTTCTCACCGGTAAATGAGAATAATAGTGCATGGACCGTAGGTTTTTTAAGAATTCAGTGGAATATATAAAACCCTGGTGGCATGATGGTTAAGTGCTACGGCCGCTAACCAAAGCGTCGGCAGTTTGAATCCACCAGGCGCTCCTTGGAAACTCTGTGGGGCAGTTCTACTCTGTCCTATAGGGTCGCTATGAGTTGGAATTTACTCGATGGCACTGGGTTTGGTTTTTTGGTTTTGCACATATTTATGGATCCCTGGTGGCACAATGATTAAGTTTGGCTGCTAATCAAAAGGTCAGCAGTTTAAATCCACCAGCCGCTCCCTGGAAACTGTATGGGGCAGTTCTACTCTGTCTTACATGGTCGCTACGTGTAGGAATCGACTCAACGGCAATGGGATTGGTTTGGTTTGGAACACATATTTAGGATACTGGGTGGTGCAAATGGTTTGCAATCAGCTGCTAACCTAAAGTTTGGTGGTTCAAATCCACCCAGTGACACCACAGAAGAAAGGCCTCCTTCCATAAAGATCACAGTTAAGAAAACCTTGTACAGCAGTTCTACTCTGTAACGCATGGGATCTCCGTGCACAGGAGGCTGACTCGTCCGCAGCTAACAACAACAGCAGGTATATGGTTTAAAATCAGAAAAGGTGGGCAGCAGGGTAGTATCCTTTCACCTTACTTCTTCAATCTGCATGCTGAACAAATAATCTGAGAAGCTGGACTATATGAAGAAGAATGTGGTGCTAAGATTGGAGGAAGACTTACTAACAACCTGTGCTATCCAGATGACACAATCTTGCTTGCCAAAAGTGAAGACGATTTACTGATGAAGGCCAAAGTCTACAGACTTCAGTATGGATTATACCTGAATATAAAGAAAATGAAAATTCTCACTTCTGGACAATTAAGCAATATCATGATAAATGGCAAAGAAATTGAACTGTCAAGGATTTCATTCACTTGGCTGAACAATCAATGCCCATGGAAGCAGCAGTCAGCAAATCAAACTATATATTGCACTGAGAAAATCTGTTGTAAAAGACTTGACTTTAAAGTGTTAAAAAGCAAAGATGTCACTCTGATGACTAAGGTACATCTGACCCAAGTCATGGTATTTTCAATTGCCTCATATGCATGCAAAAGCTGGACAATAAAAAAAGGAAGATCAGAGAAGAATTGGCGTATTTGAATTGTGCTATTGACGAAGAATATTGAATATACCATGAATTGCTAGAACAAAGCAATCTGTCTTGGAGCAAGTACAGCCAGAATGCTCCTTAGAAGTAAGGATAGCTAGACTTCGTCTTGCTTATTTTGGACACATCAGTTGCTAGAAAAGGACATCATGTTTGGCAAAGTAGGGGGTCAGCAAAATCAGGGGAAACCCTCCATGAGTTGAGTTGACATGGTGGCTGCAATAAGAGACTCAAATGTACAAATGACTGTGAGGATGGTGCAAGACCAGGCAATATTTCGTCTGTTATGGGTAAGGTCACAGTGAGTCTGCTCTAACTTTAAGGCATCTAACAAAACCAACAGCACATATGTGCCTGGCCTATTGTATGTAATAGAAAAAAGTTTACAACTCATTTTCAATGTTATTATTGTTGTTGTTGTGATTTGGGGTCTGAAGGCAGAAAGACATAGCATCCTGGTGCCTGAATTTAGCTGTGCACAAAAATCTTAGTGATAGTCATCGGCTTTAGAGCATGGGAGCTCAAACTTAAGCAGTCATTAAAAAAGACCAAAAAAAAAAAAAAATCCCAGAAATCCTGATTAATTTTTGTCTGGAGGAGCCTTAGAATCTTCACTTTTAATGCACGCTCACAGGTGATTCTGATATTTAAGACATACAGGGTCGCTATGAGTCGGAATCGACTCGACGGCACTGGGTACTAGGTTTTTGGAGTAAATACTGAACTCCACTTCTTACATTCACTTCCTTCATCCTAGAAACTCTTTCGAAGCTGACCCTTCACAATCAGAATGTATTTTAGAGAAAGGGCTTGGCACCTAGGATTTCACATGATTGGCATTCTTACTATTAAATCCAGAAACTTCGTCTAGAGCTTGTTTCTGCAATTCATACACATTTTTAGCTTGTGGCTATCATGACTGAAGTACAAAACTGACCAACTTGAAAGCTTTTTGAAATTCTCTGAAGACAAGGCCTCTGATTTATTGGAAGGTAAAAAGTGATGGCTCTTTGACAAATGGGGAGCGGGAAGATGCCAAGAGGGAAATATATCTGCATGCTCTTTTATTTAAAGACAAAGAGGCCAAAAAAATAACGGATTTAGGCATTCTGCATTCTCCCCCCACCCAGCTTTGGGCTATACTTTATCAGTAACAAGAATGCGTGTGAGGGGGACAGGCGGTATGTAGATGCTTACTTGGCATGAATACAATACAGCTTTACCCAGGGGGGCGTGAGGCAGTCAAGGTTCCGTGTTTACTTTGTATAGACTATGATTAGGAGTGGAAGGCAGAGCATCTTGTGTTGTCTTCCTCGTTCCCATGCCATAATAGATTGAGGGTGAACACTCTGAATGTTTACATGGATTTAAAACATGTTGACATCATCTAGTGGTGGGGTACAATTTTTCATTTTTTCTTTTTTCACTCTAGCTAACACTAGTTTTGTCATGTAGTAATCTCCCTTTTCTGCTGTTATCTATTTCTGGGTTTCCATCAGTGACTTTTACCTGTTGGTGAACTTCAGCTGAGATAGGTACCCAGCCTCAGCCATTCTGGGCTGCTGTTCATTGAGGCCAGTGAGCCGGCTTAGTCTGCTGTGTGTTATTGCCAAACCCAAGGCTCTGCCTTTTGAAATTATTAAGGTGGTAGGATAGCACAGAGCTGGCTTTATTGTCAGACAGATTTAGATTAGCATTCTGACTCTGCCTCTTGCTAGCTATAGGACCGAGTGTGAGAAGATGAATTTCTCTAAGTCCAGGGTTGCTCGTCTGTAAAAGGTAATAACAACAATACCTAATTCAGACAAGATGCTGTATTAAATGAGATTATGACAAATACCTTTTTGATGTTATTATTAATGGCTATGAGTGACCATTAGAAGTGCTGATAACACTAAGTACCTAGAAATGGGTGTGAAAAATGCGGATGCTGGAGCTCCCCCCACACAAAAATTCTTGACCTCTTTGAATGATTTCTATGCATATAATACTGTGAGATCCCCTGCTTTTGACTAATTTGTTGACTGATGTATCTATCCACTGTGCTTAGAATAATGCTTGACACATAGTAGGCACTCAATAGCTAATGGTTAATGAATTAATGAATATATATTACATTTGTCCCCCGGTATCCACGGAAGATGGATTATAGGGTCTCCATGAGTCGGAATCGACTCGACGGCATTGGGTTTTTGGGTTTTTATCCACGGAAGTTTTATCCATGGATGATTGGTTCCAAGACTGCAGCGGATACCAAAAATCTGCAGATGCACAAGCCCCGTATATAAAATGGAGTCGCTTTTTTTTTTTTTTTTAACTTATTTTTACATATTACAGGCATGAACAGTGTTTTGCTTTGAAATGGAATAGCGATGGTCGGGCAGGATCAGGGTCGAGGCTGAGGCGCTGGATCAAAGCAGGGACTTTGGAGGACAGCCACATCCGGGCCTCCCGCTGCAGTCTGCCCTGACCCAGGGGTCCTGCATGGAGAAAGTGACTGGACGCTGCACAGACACCGTGCAGAGAGTGCCAGGTCCTGGGCCTGCAAGTTTGTTCTCTCTTTCTGACCCGAGATCTCTGCTAAGCACCTGAGGGTAAGTTTGCTCTCCCATGCCTCATGCCCTCACTTGTCCACATTGTGTCGGGGTACTGTTGCTTCCATCGCCTTGGGAGCTTCTTCCTTCACAGCCACATACCGCTCGGGGGAACCTTGCCTTGCTTTGTGCTGCCATCCATGTTGCCCCCAAACTCTTGAGCTCTTCCAGTCTCCCTGCATCCCTCCCAATATTTTCGATCCGTGGTTGGTGGAAACCGCAGATGTAGAACTCGTGGATACAAAGGGCCGACTGTATTAGTATTTCCTTCCTACCCTGCTTGTGACTGTCCCGTTATAGTTTTCTACATCAAAAGAATTCCCATATCGTTTTGGTGTGTGTGTCTATATTACATACATCTGAAAATCAGCGGAGGTGAATTCTTGTGTTCTAATTCTTAGTCCTTCACTGAGGTTATACTTATCTCCCTTGCAACCATCCAGAGCCCTAAGAGGTCAGTACTCTTACTGACCCATTTCACTTACAAAGAAATCAAGGGTTGGAAATACAAGTGACTTGCCCAAGCTTACATGTCCTTCGAGTTTCAGAACGAGGATTCTCTGCCATGCATTATCTCTTCCTGTGCAAATCACCCCGCGGTATTGCCTTCCTCCGTGAGAAAGCCCATAGAATGTGGATTGTGCTTTTTGCTACCAAACCAAAAACAAATATTCTCTGTTTTAGTTTCCTAGCACTGCCATAACAGAACCACAAAGTGGGTGGCCTAAAACTATGGAAATTTATTGTCTCACAGTTCTAGAGGATAGGAGTTGGAAGTCAAAGAATGGGCCATTTTTATTCCTTCTAAAGACTCTGAGGGAAAATCTGGTCCATGCCTCTCTCCTAGCTTCTGATGATGGCCACCTATTCTTGGCATTCCTTGGCTTGTATATTATAGATCACCTCAGTCTCTGCCTATGTCTTCACATGGCCCTCTTCCTTCTGTATCTGTCTCTTCTCTTCCTCTTATAAGGATTAAGACCTACCCTACTCCAATATGACTTCATGTTAACTGATAACATCTTCAACGATTCTATTTCCAAAACAGGTCACCTTCATAGATGGGGCGGGGGGGGGCGGGGTGGTTAGGATTTCAGCATACCTTTTAAGAGTTAGAGTACAATTCAATCCATGACACACTCTAAAGATTTTACGTACTGCCAAGTTGTCCATTGAGTATTTCATCATGGATTTATTTTTAACAGGAATTTACTGAGCCCATGCTAGAAGTATACAAGATATACAAGGTTTCTGTCTTCACAGACCTTACAATCTAATAGGCAGTATGGTGGCACTGATCAGGACCTGTGTATTAGTAGTGTTTTGTATATAAAAGACTGAATCATAATGATGATACCTTGCTAACATCATTGTTTTGTTTTTTTGCTTTCATTTAAAAAATAATCAAGCTTTTAGAAAAGTTCCAAGAAGAGTACAAATAACTTCCATATACCATGTACCCATAGACTTCATTCATATTTTGTCATTATCCCAGTGGTATCATTTACAGTAAAAGAGTCCAATTTGAGATCATGCATTGCACTCATTTGTTGTATCTCTGTAGTCTCCTTCAATCTGGAACAGTTCTCTGTCTTCACTTGATTATCTTGGCTTTGGCATTTTTGAAAATTACAGTCATTTTGGAGAATGCCGCTCAATTTGGGTTTATCTAATGACTCCACCTAATTAGACTCATGTTATGCATTTTTGGCTGGAATATCATAGATGTGATGCCAAGTTCTGTTCATTGAGTCTTATTGGGTGGCACATAGATATATGGATTTGCCCCATTAGTGGTAGTGTTCACTTTGATCATTTGATTATGATGGTGCCAGCCAGGCTTCACCACATTAAAATTATCCCCTCTGTTATAAACAATAAACATTTTTTATGGGTAGATACTTTCAGATTATGTAAAATCTGATTCCTCATCCCACTTCCACCCGCTAGTTTTAGTAACCATTGATGTTTCTTTCCTGAATTTTTATTATGATGGATGTCCCATGGTGATTTTTTAATTTATCGTTCCTTCTACATTCATTAGTTGACATTCTGCTTTAAGGAGGGACTCTCTTTACCCTATTTATTTCATTTGGAACCAGTTATTCAATAGATTATAACCTATTTTTACCACTATTTTGTTGTTGCTCAAATTGTCCCAGATTTGGCTAGTGGAAGCACTTTCTTTCCAGCTTCTGTGTCTTTTTGACACATCCCAGTCATTCTCTGGACGTGAACTTACCTTCTGGCACAACAAGACGTTTCAAGCCATTTATTTATTTATTTTTAGTAGATTTTATTAGATCAGTTTTACGTTTACAGAAAAATATATGCGAAAGTCCAGATGTTCCCATAGTCTTCTTTTCCTCTCTGTTGCTGGTCATTTGGTTCTTTCCCTGCTGTTGCCCAGGGCTCACCATTTCTTCAAGGATCCCCAGTTCCTTTTAGTGGATAAAGGTATTGAGAAGCCAAGATACGGGTACTATGTAGGCTCATCGTCACTGGGTTGTTGTTGTTCCTGCATTCCCCCACTAGGCATACACCTTTATATCCATACGTACAGGCATATATCAGAGAGATTGTGAGCTCAGTTCCAGACCACCACAATAAAGCAAATATTGCAATAAAAGTAGTCATGAATTTATTGGTTTCCCAGTGCACATAAAAGGTATATTTACACTATACTGAAGTATACTAAGTGTGTAGTAGCATTAAACCAAAAACCAAACCAAACCAAACCCAGTGCCATTGAGTCGATTCTGACTCATAGAGACCCTATAGGACAGAGTAGAACTGCCCCCATAGAGTTTCCAAGGAGCACCTAGCAGATTTGAACTGCTGACCCTCCGGTTAGCAGCTGTAGCACTTAACCACTACGCCACCAGGGTTTCTGTAGTAGCATTACATCTAAAAAACCTATGCACATAACTTAATTAAAAAATACTTGATTGCTAAAAAACGCTAATCACCATCTAAGCCTTCAGTGAATGATACTTCTTTTTGCTGGTAGAGGGTCTTGCCTCAGTGTTGATGTCTGCTGACTGATCAGAGTGGTGGTTACTGGCGGTTGGAGTGGCTGTGGCAATTTCTTAGGACAACGATGAAGTTTGCTGCATCAATTAACTCTTCCCTTCACAAAAGATTTCTTTGCAGCATGCAGTGCTGTTTGATGGCATTTTACCCACAGGAGAACTTCTTTCAAAATTGGAGTCAGTCTTCTCAAACCTTGCTGCTGCTTTATCAACTAAGTTTACGTAATAACCTAAATCCTTTGTTTTCATTTCAGCAATGTTCACAACATCTTCACTAGGAGTTTAAGAAACCACTTTCTTTGCTCTTCAAACTCCTCATCTGTGAAAGCTTTATCATCAGATTGCAGCAGTTCAGTCACATCTTTCAGGCTCCACTTCTAATTCTCGTTCTCTTGCTGTTTCTACCACATCTGCAGTTACTTCCTCTACTGAAGTCTGGAACCCCTCAAAGTTGTCTCTGAAGGTTGGAATCAACTTCTCCCAAACTCCTGTTATTGTCAGTATTTTGACCTCCTCCAATGAAGCACAGATGTTCTTAATGGCATCTAGAAGAGTGAATCCTTTCCAGGAGGATTACTGGAAGGATTACTCTTTGATCCGCGGACTGCAGAATTGATGTTGTGTGAGCAGGCATGAAAACAGCATTAATCTCCTTGTACATCTCCATCAGAGCTCTTGGGTGATCAGATGCGTTGTCAATGAGCAGTAATGTTTTTGAAAGGAATCTTTTTTTTTTTTTTTAAATGAGCAGTGGGTCTCAATACTGGGCTTAAAATATTCAGTAAACCATGTTATAAACAGATGTGCTGTCATCCAGGCTTTGTTGTTCCTTTTATAGAGCACAAACAGAGCAGACTTAGAATAATTCTTAAGGACCCTAGGGTTTTTGGAATGGTAAATGAGCACTGGCTTCAGCTTAAAGGCACTAGCTGCATTGGGCCCTAACAAGAAAGTCAGCCTGTACTTCGAAGCTTGGAAGCCAGGCATTGACTTCTCTCTAGCTATGAAAGGCCTAGGTGGCATCTTTGTCCAAGATAAGGCTGTTTCGTGTACAATGAAAATGTGTTGTTCAGTGTAGCCACTTTCATCAGTTATCTTAGCTAGATCTTCTGGATAATTCGATGCAGCTTCTTAAAGAAAAAAAAATTTTTTTTCTTCTTCTACATCACACTTGCTGCTTCACCTTGAACCTTTATTTCATAGAGATGGCTTCTTTCCTTAAACCTCATGAACCAACCTCTGCTAGCTTTAAACTTTTCTGCTGAAGCTTCCTCACCTCTCTCAGCCTTCATAGAATTGAAGACAGTTAGGGTCTTGCTCTGAATTAGGCTTTGGCTTAAGGGAGTGTTGTGGCTATTCTGATCTTCTATCCAGACCACTAAAACTTTCTCCATTGCAGCAATAAGGCTGTTTTGCTTTCTTACCATTTGTGTGTTCACTGGAGTAGCACTTTTGATTTCCTTCAAGAACTTTTTGTTTGCGTTCACAACTTGGCTAACTCTTTGGTGCAAGAGGCTTACATTTCGGTCTGTCTTGGCTTTTGACATGCCTTTCTCACTAAGCTTAATTATTTCTAGCTCTTACTTAAGGTGAGAGACATGCACCTCTTCCTTTCACTTAGACACTTAGAGGCCATTGTAGAGTTATTAATTGGCCTAGTTTGAATATTGTCTTGTCTCAGGGAATAGAGAGGCCTGAGGGGAATAGCAGGTCAGTGGAGCAGCCAGAACGCTCACATTTACCAATTAAGTTTGTCAACTTACATGGGCGCAGTTTGTGGTGCCCCAAAACAATTACAATAGTAACATCAAAGATCACTGATCACAGATCACCAAAACAGTTATAATAATAACTTTAAAAATTTTGAAATATTGTAAGAATTACCAAAATGTGACACAGAGACATGAAGTGAGCACATGTTGGAAAAATGGTGCTGGTAGACTTGTTCAACATAGGATTGCCACAAACCTTCAATTTGTAAGAAACACAATATCTGTGAAATGCAATAAAGCAAAGTGCAATAACACAAGGTATGCCTGTATTGCTATATCTTTTGATGTGTACTAAAAACAGGAATTTGCACAAATACTTTCAATTCCAGTTCAACATATGAACGTTTGTACTAACTTTTTTCATTTCTATATCTTTATCTCCATTCTTCAATGGTGGGAAAGCCAGACACTTATTATCTTAAAAAATGTGTTTATTTGCTCAGGCCCTTTAATACAGTCAATCTCCCAATCCTGTCGGACAGCCACCCAGCTGGAACACCATTTTCAAGTAGGCTTTGACAGCAGGTGGCTGCTGTCCCACTCTAATACCCTTGTCACATGGGTACAAACCTGGCTGCCTTCCAGGAAGCAAGGGAGGGAGGAAACAATATTATTGTTTTTAAAAAATTAATATTTCTACATAGACAAACAGAAAATTAAGGGGCCAAATGTCTATGACTGCTAATCTAGCCCCCACAGACATTTCCCAGTAAAGGATTAGAAGTCAGCAATCCCTTTGGTCCTTCGTGGGCCCTGTGAGGAGCTTTATGTGGGATGACTAATATGAAAACAAGCATATCCCTGTTCCCAGGGCCACCAAAACGCCTAGAAGCACAAATGGTGGAGGGAGGGGTAGCCATCACCCAAATTCGTTACGATCTAGTAAATCGTCTGATTTGAATCTACTAATTGTGTAGAAATCGATTTGTTCCAATAGTTTCCAGTAACATTTTTTTAAACGACAATGGGAAGTAAGTACAAGGGGTTGCCTTTGTAGAGGCATGATTGGGCAGCTGTAATTAACTACACACCACATAAAGCGCCCCTTCATTATATAATTATGGTTGCAATTAATCCTCCCTCTCTTTGATTTTAAAAAAAAGAAAGTACAAGTGTTGGAAAGGAAAGAGGTAAACATAAAAGTTAAGATTGCAGTGTGGCTTTAGAAATTACAGTGTTCTGTGGAGTAGGTAGTCAGGGTTTTTTTTTTTTTTTTTTAAACAGGAAGCTTGGAGTCCTGGTCAACTAATTGGCACACATTAAAAGAAAACCTGCTTGAGTCGTGTGTCTGCATACAAACAGCCTTGTTTTCACTGTTTGTGCTATTTTAAATGAAACAAGTAGCTCTCATTTAAAGTGAACCAGAGAACTCCCAGGTACAGTTATCTCCCTAGAGAAGGGAGGCAGGATTCTTCAAGAAAATGGAAATGTTTCATGTCTCCCTTTCATCTTCTGAAAGGTTACTTTTAAAAGTTAACTCCTGAAGAGAAACATATGTGGCCAGAAATTAAGTATTCAAAGCCAGGCCAGGAGAAATCCTTTGTACCTGTTACAGAAAAGGAAGAGGTGGCTTTAGTTACTGAAACAATCTCTAAGAATTATTTTCAAGTGAGGAGCAGGGATGGGGAGTGGGAGGGTAGAATGGGAGTAAGGCAGAGCTCTTTGGTATAGGTTTCTGTTTTCAGTCACCGTGACCTTGACAGACTGTTAGGTGGGTTGGGACAAAACACCTGCTTCCTTTTCTTAATATTTCCATCATGACACACACTGATAAATGTATAGAAGAAATGGGATTCCCCCCCCCACCCCAGCAAATAAGGTTTATTGCAAATATATCTTCTTTTTATTCTGGAGCTATTTCCTCTCTTTTAGTCATTTTTTCCAGGGGTGGAAAATTAGACCACAGTGTTTATAGGAAAATTGGTTCACTTTCAAATGAGATACCTGAGATACCTTGCAAGCTAATTTAAAAGTATACATATATGACAAAATAATCCGAAACATCCCGAAAGAAAAACCACTGATTATTTATGAAGCTTTTCTTAACAGTATCTTAACAAGAACAGTCATACTTCATCTACTTCACAAACATGACATGTCACATGAGAAGGAAGGCAATAAATAATCCATCAAATAACATTTTTGAAACGACGGCTTCTGTTGTTAAAGATCTTCTTCCTTTTTCTATCCTTTTATATGGAGAGATTCCCAAAGATCCCATCTTCTCTCTGCTTCCTGGGTTCTTTCCTCTGTTCCCTGGACTTAAACTGTCATTTCAGTGAATCTATCTTCCTTCTTCATATCTTGCCCCACATTGAGCTCACCTCCATTCATTGGCTTTCAGCTGCACACTGGTTATTTCTGTATTGGTGTGGGCCTCTCACCCTAGTCCAAACACACCCAATAGGAAGGTCCTTGGGTGGTGCAAGTGATTTGCAGTCAGCTGATAATTAAAAGGTTTGTCGTTCAAACCCAACTAGGCAACATGGAAGAAATAGGCCTGACATCTGCTTCCATAAAGATTACATCCAAGAAAACCTGTGGAGCTGTTCTGTTCTCTAACATATGGGATCTCCATAAGTCACAAAAACAACAACAGCAAACATACCCAATGTCAGCCCTCTCCAGAAAATACATCACTTACATCCACCCAAAGGAGCCCTGGTGGCACAGTAAAGTGATTTGACTGCTAACCAAAAGGTCAGCGGTTTGAAACCACCAGCAGCTGTCAGGGAGAAAGATGTGGCAGTGTGCTTCCGTAGAAGCCTTAGAAACCCTATGGGGCCGCTGTGAGTCAGAATCAACTCCATGGCAGTGGGTTTGGGTATATCCACCCAGAATGGAAACTTTTAGGTCATGGTCGGTTTTCTTTGAGCATCTTGTCAATTATGACAAAATTTTCTAAAGCTTTTTCTTATGCTTTTTTAGATTGTTAGGTGCTGTTGAGTCTGTTCCAACTCAGAGTGACCCTACGTACAACAGAACGAAACACTGCCTGGTCCTGCTCCATCCTCACAATTGTTGCTGTTGGAGTCTATTGCAGCAGCCCTTGTGTCAGCCCATCTCACGGAGGGTCTTCCTCTTTTTCACTGACCCTCTAATTTACCAAGCATGATGTCTTTCTCCAGGGACTAGTCCCTCCTGATAACATGTCCATAGTACATGAGACAAAGTCTGCATCCATGCTACTGAGGAACATTCTGGCTGTACTTCTTCCAAGACAGATTTGTTTGTTCTGGCAGTCCATGGTATATTCAGTATTCTTGAATATACCTTTTGATTAACACCCAAGCTCTTAACCACTGTGCCATGAGGGCTCCAAGATATTTTCAAGTTAATTAATTGGTTAAACTTGGAAAAATCTAGTCATTTGATCGATAGCAAATAGCGGATGGTGCGTGTGTGTTGGGGGCATGTTGTTTTTCAACTGGATCTTGGCACTGTATAGACATACCCCAGAGATGCTCCTGTTACAGGTGAGTGAAAGATTTTCTTACATGAACTCGATCAAAGGCCCTTGTTTAACCCATATACATCAGGCTGATATGCTTTATACGTGAAGCCAGCACAGTAATTTCATCATTATCATTAGTGTATTAGCAACAGCTAACTTATTGAATGCTTAAAATATACCAGGCATGCACTGTTTTCCACATATTATATCTTCAAAATATGAACTATAGTTTAAGAACCAAAAAGCAAATAAAATATATCTAATTCTTTACCCCAATTTCTTTAAAAGAAATCCCAAAGGGAAAGTATATTTATAATAGAAAGCAAAACTTCTTAAAATTCCTATTTTCCCACATTCTCTTCCTCAGTATGTCACAGAATCCCTAGAGATGTCCCTCAGACACATTCCCGCCCACCCCAGTGTAAGTTCTAAAATCCATCTCCCCAGGTAAGCCAGGCAAGCCCCTCATCAATCCTATCTCTGCTTTCTACCTGTGTGATCTCGGGCAGGCTATTTAAACTATCTGTGACACAATTTCCTCAATTGTATAATGAGGTTGGCTACTAGTAGTACTTAGCAATGAAGTCAGCTGTAAGAATAGGCAGTCTATTGCTTATTAAATAAATCTGGGTGTCTGTTTCTCACATAAAAAGAAATCTGGTGGTGGGGGCTGTTGGCATTAGTTCGTGAACTCAGCAATGTCATAGCCTGTACTCTGTAACATTCTGTGCCGTTCTCTCATTTTCACAGGGTGATTGCAGCAGCATCAGCCACCATGTCTATATTTAAGGCAAAGGAACAGAAGGGAGCAGTTGAACTTACATCTCAAGTATAGGCTTTCCCCAAAGCTCTCAGCTGAGGTCCACTGATACCTCATCATCAGGACTTTTGCAGAGAAAGCTTGGAAGTAATTTTCACGAGAACATTGCATCAAACAAAATTGGAGGAAAAGGATAATGGGTAGATAATTAATAGCATCTCCCACCTGGACAGCACTTACAAGAGTACCTGGTAAATGGTAAGTGCCCAATAATTGTCAGATGTCATTATAATTAATAATATCCTCTCTCTCTTTTCACTTACCCTCTGCATTTGTTGACGTTTCTGCTACTTTTTCAAATGCAGACCCCTGGTTTGCCCTTCACTCTTCACACTGGTGTGAACAGTGAGTCCCAGAATCAGATAGGGAAATGGCATAGATAATCCTGCAAATCCTCCTTTCCTAGGAAGGGAAAAGGAGTTTTTTAAAAGTCTGTGGTTTTTTTGTTGTTGTTGTTTCTGTCACTCCCTCAAAGGAAAAAAGAAAAAAGAAATGACCTAAGAAGCATCAGTTTAAAATGCTAGTTTATTTAATACTTTTAGCTAGCAGATCAAAGTTAAAAATTGTTCTTCCCCAGTGGCAAGGTGAGGTAAAGAAGTGCATAATAAGACGTATTAAGGTCATCAGCAATGCTTCTAAACTTTGAAAATAGCAGTTTTTTGAAGCCTATAATTAATAAGCACTCTGTTAATTAGGGCATTTCTATCTTAGAGGTTCCCTCTCTTTATGTGAGTGAATCTTTGATCTGCAGGATCATGGAGTTCTCCTTGACTATTTCATTGTAAATTCCAGTTAAGCAAAACGGCTCTCTGTCACTACATAATCAGCTTTTACTCAGGTCTTTCTCTTTTAATAAAATCAGACTACCTATTGTCATCAACTAAAAAACAAATCTCTTGTAATTTTCTAACATACCTCCTTTTCATTCAGAATTGAAAACACTTGCTCCCCTCTTGTGGCAACAGTACTATACTAAGCCTCAGCCTCATTGTCGAGCTTAATGTAAGAACTTGATGGAACTGCATTTTTACGCAGATAACACATGGCTTCTGCATTTGATTGCTGGCCACCCCCTCCCCCCATGAGGTACCCTCACAAGCGCTGCCATGCCAATCCTTTTCCACATGTTGCTGTAAAAAAAAAAAAAAAAAGCATAGGGGACCACTTGCAAATAAATGCAGAACACATGCTTTATTTGTGTGAAAATAAATACATGAACAGCCCACAATCAAGTGAAACATTGATAACAGAGTTATGAACCCAACATAATTGGACTTTGTCTTATTCCTTAGTCCAAAGTCCAGCCCTATAATAAAATTCTAAAAACTGTGTCATTTTTTGCAGGTTTGTCCCATTAAGGAATGATAGTCTTCTTAATCTTTTTGGAAGTAGGTTTGTTTGCTTGTTTGTTTTTCTGTCTTACACCCTATTCAGTCCTTGCATTTATTTACCAGGTTAGCCATAGGAAAAGAATCCTTCCACTCAACTGAGCCCTGCTACCTACAAGAACTAATTTGCAGATTTTCAGTTTGATTATTACAGAGTAGCTGATTTCAAACTGATTACCCCATTGCAAACAAAGTTAAAAACTAGACACATAGATAACATGACTGTATGTAGGACAAGGTTATAATCCTTGAGAGAAGAGAATTATAACTTTCTCTAAAGGCATTTTCTAAAACACAGAACAGGAGAATAGACCCTAAAGAGAAGCAGCCTTGCTGGTTGGAGGAAACAGGTTAGAATTAGGACTGTTAGTCCCCCACATGTCTGTCAGTTTGTCGTACTGTGGGGGCTTGTGTGTTTCTGTGATGCTAGAAGCTGTGCCATCGATAGGATAGGATAGGATAGGACAGGACAGGATAGACATTGATATCCTAGGCGTTAGTGAGCTGAAATGGACTGGTATTGGCCATTTTGAATCAGATAATGATATAGTCTACTATGCTGGGAATGACAGCTTGAAAAGGAGTAGTATTGCATTCATCGTCCAAAAGAACATTTCAAGATCTATCGTAAAGTACAATGCTGTCAGCGATAGGATAATATCCATACGCCTACAAGAAAGACCAGTTAATACGAATGTTATTCAAATTTACGCACCAACCACTAAGGCCAAAGACGAAGAAATTGAAGATTTGTATCAGCTTCTGCAGTCTGAAATTGACTGAACATGCAATCAGGATCCATTAATAATTACTGGTGATTGGAATGCAAAAGTTGGAAACAAAAAAGAAGGATCAGTAGTCGGAAAATAGGGCCTTGGTGATAGTAACAATGCCAGAGATCAAATGATAGAATTTTGCAAGACCAACGACTTCTTCATTGAAAATACCTTTTTCACCAACAAAAATGGTGACTATACACATGGACCTCACCAGACAGAATACACAGGAATCAAATCGACTACATCTGTGGAAAGAGACAATGGAAAGGCTCTATATTATCAGTCAGAACAAGGCCAGGGGCCAACTGTGGAACAGACCATCAATTGCTCATATGCAAGTTCAAGTTGAAACTGAAGTAAATCAGAGCAAGTCCACGAGAGCCAAATACGACCTTGAGAATATCCCACCTGAATTTACAGACCATCTGAAGAATAGATTTGACGCCTTGAACACTAATGACTGAAGACAAGATGAGTTGTGGAATGACATCAAGGACATCATACATGAAGAAAGCAATAGGTCATTGAAAAGAAAGGAAAGAAAGAAAAGACCAAGATGGATGTCAGAAGAGACACTAAAACTTGCTCTTGAAGGTCGAGTAGCTAAAGCAAAAGGAAGAAATGACGAAGTAAGAGAACTGAACAGATGTCAAAGGGTATCTTGAGAAGACAAAATATATTATAATGACGTGTGCAAAGAGCTAGAGATAGAAAACCAAAAGGGAAGAACATGCTCGGCGTTTCTCAAGCTGAAAGAACTGAAGAAAAAATTCAAGCCTCGAGTTGCAATAGTGAAGGATTCCATGGGGAAAATATTAAATGATGCGGGAAGCATCAAAAGAATATGGAAGGAATACACACAGTCATTATACCAAAAAGAATTAATCGATGTTCAACCATTTCAAGAGGTAGCATATGATCAGGAACCGACAGTACTGAAGGAAGAAGTCCAAGCTTCACTGAAGGCATTGGCGAAAAACAAGGCTCCAGGAATTGATGGAATATCAATTGAAATGTTTCAACAAACGGATGCAGCGCTGGAGGTGCCCACTCATCTATGCCGAGAAATTTGGGAGACAACTATCTGGCCAGCCGACTGGAAAAATCCGTATTTCTGCCTATTCCCAAGAAAGGTGATCCAACCGAATGTGGAAATTATCAAAAAGTATCATCAATGTCACATACAAGCAAATTTTGCTGAAGATCATTCAAAAGCAGCTGCACCAGTATATTGACAGGGAACTGCCAGAAATTCAGGCCGGACTCAGAAGAGAACATGGAATCAGGGCTATCATTGCTGATGTCAGATGGATCCTGGCTGAAAGCAGAGAATAGCAGAAGGATGTTTACCTGTGTTTTATTGACTATACAAAGGCATTTGACTGTGTGAATCATAACACATTATGGGTAACATTGTGAAGAATGGGAATTCCAGAACACTTAATAATGCTCGTGAGGAACCTTTACATAGATCAAGAGGCAGTTGTTCGGGGAGAACAAGAGGATACTGATTGGTTTTGAGTCAGGAAAGGTGTGCATCAGGGTTGTATCCTTTCACCATACTCATTCAATCTGTATGCTGAGCAAATAATCCAAGAATTTGGACTATATGAAGAAGAATGGGGCATCAGGATTGGAGGAAGACTTATTAACCTGCTTTATGCAGATGACACAACCTTGCTTGCTGAAAGTGAAGAGGACTTGAAGCACTTACTAATGAAGATCAAAGACCACAGCCTTCAGTATGGACTATAACTCAACATAAAGAAAACAAAAATCCTTTGGACCAATAAGCCACATCATGATAAACAGAGAAAAGATTGAAATTGTCAAGGACTTTGTTTTACTTGGATCCACAATCCAAGCAGCAGTCGAGAAATGAAAAGACGCATTACATTGGACACATCTACTGCAAAGGACCTCTTTAAAGTGTTGAAAAGGAGGGATGTCACCCTGAAGATTAAGGTGTGCCTGATTCAAGCCGTGGTGTTTTCAGTTGCATCACATGCATGTGAAAGCTGGACTATGAATAAGGAGGAACAAAGAACAGTTGACGGCTTTGAATTGCGGTGTTTCCAAAGAATATTGAACATACAATGGACTGGCAAAAGAAGGAACAAATCTGTCTTGGAAGAAGTACAACCAGAATGCTCCTTAGAAGCAAGGATGGCAAGACTGCGTCTTACATTATTCAGACATGTTGTCAGAAGGAATCAGTCCCTGGAGAAGGATATCATGCTCGGTAAACTACAAGGTCAGTGGAAAAGAGGAAGACCCTTAATGAGATGGATTGACACAATGGCTGTAATAGTGGGCTTAAGCATAGCAACAATTGTAAGGATGGTGCAGGACTGGGCAGTGTTTCGTATTGTGGTACACAGGGTCACTATGAGTTGGAACCGACTAGATAGCACCTAATAACAATAACAAAGTAATTAGTACTTGAGGAGCATAGTACTAAAGGGAAGAAAGTTCCATAGGAGGAGTAACAAAAATCTGAATAAAGATTCCTTACATTGGTCAGCTCCAGAAGTGTAAGTATAAGGTGGGAAAATCTGAAAAGATTATCAAAAAACAGCATTCACAAACTCAAAATACAATAAATACAATTGCAATGAAGTATGACTCATTGAATAGGTTTCAAACTGGACATAGCAGAAGAGATGATTGGTTAGTAAACACAAAGAAATAATAGAATTATCCAAATGGAAGCCCAGTGAGAAGAAAAAGTGGGACAAAATGGAGAGAAATGGAAATGCAGGACATAGTGAAAAGGTCTAATATATATATATTAGATTCAAGAATGAGAACAAAAGAAACCAGAAGATTTGTTTATATATATATATATATATATATATATATGGAAAAAAGAGAATTAGAAGATATTATTGAAAATAATAGCTGAGAATATTCCAAATACAGTGAAAGATGGCAGCCTAAACTATAAGAAACTCAGTAAAATCCAAGTAAGATAAATACAAAGAAAACCACATCTTGGGATAGCACCTCTTTGCTCTGTGTGGTTGCATTCTTGAGGAGGCTAGTCTGCTTTGTTCTCAAGATTTCAAAGAACAGTAGTACATACCTAGTGCACAAACAGTTTTAATGTCACTGCTTGCTCATAATTGCTATACTTCTACTGGTCAACATAAGATTCAAAACAGAGAAAGAGATCTGATACAACAAATATACAAATAGCAAGATTGCAGTCTTAAACCACACTGCGCTGGTAGTTACATTACTGCAGTCAGGGATGGATTTCCCAGTAAGCAAGGTAAGCATGTGCTTAGGGCATCAACGAAACAGGGGCACCAGTTGTTCAAAGCAAAGACCCATAGATGCCAAGAAGATAGAACACAAGGAAAGGTGAGCACTGCAGTGGAAGGGAACTGGCAGGGCACTAAATGAAATTGATACTAGCTCCAGTGTATGAGAATATGCTAGCTGGAAATAAAGCTCGAGCAGAGCCCTAAGGAACCCACGTGCAAGATTGTTTAACCTATGAGGCCTACCACATCAATACCTTCATTGACATCGGCCTCTTACGGTGCTCCCTCGCTTTCCTTCATGTAATTGGAATAATGTGGATATACCTGATGAAGAATGTATGAAGGCATCCAAGAAATTAGTGCAGGCTTATTCCAGTGACTTAAATACAAACCTTTATGGAGAAGTGTGACAGTTTTGTTCTTACATGAGAACTAAGTTTACAGATTCAGGAAAGACAGATTTTACTTGTATAGGCATGTATGATTCCGTAATAAAGATAAAATACCAATGGACATTTTCTAATGTTGAAGTTGCTTTATGCATATTCCTAACTTTGATTATCACAAACTACACAACAGAACGCTCATTTGCGTTTAATCACAAACTACAACAGAACACGCATTCTCATTCCTAAAGAGACTCAAAACCTTCAGCGAACAACTGTGATTCGAGAAAGACTTGATTGATTATCCTTATTATGTATGCAAGTAGATATTGTTTGGCAGCTTAACTGTAACAAAATCATTGAAGAATTTGTAAGAGCGAAGAATGGAAAGAAATATTTTTTAATTATAACATGTTAGAGATGAAGGAAACCCTGCTGATGTAGTGGTTAAGACCTATGGCTGCTAACCAAAAGGTTGGCAGTTCGAATCCACCAGGCGATCCTTGGGAACTCTGTGGGACAGTTCTACTCTGACCTATAGGGTCACTATGAGTCGAAGTCGACTTGATGGCAATGGGTTTGGTTTTTTGGTTTTTTTAGAGATGAAAGGTCTGTCTAAAAATTAAAAAATTGTAATTTGTTGTAATATTTGTTTTCTGGTCATTTTATTTTATGATATCTTTTCATTTGTTCATTTATATTTATAGCATTTATTACAAAATAAGCATCAAAATTGATGAATGAGCCATTTAAAACAAAATTGGTAAAAGTCAGTTTTTCGTTGTGGGAGATCAACCAAATTTTACACTGATTGTTGAAACAACAAAGTTCACTGACTCATTTTCTTTTTTTTTTTTTTTTTGTAGAATATGCAATATTATTTTTGCAGAAAATGTGGTATATAGTAAAAATCTTAGTACCCTGCATCCACTAAAAATTTTATCCAGTTTATTTCATTCAGCTAAAATGGCATATGTCACTTTTGTGTTCAGCCGCTAATATTACAGTAACATTTTAAAAGAAGTTACATCATGGATAGCTTAAGACACACGCACACACAAAACCAAATCAGAAAAACAAACCCATTGCCATGGAGTCAATTCTGACACATAGCAACCCTATAGAATAGAGTAGAACTGCCCCATAGGGTTTCCAAGGAGCAGCTGGTGGATTTGAACTGTTGACCTTTTGATTAGCAACTGAATATGGGCGAGTAAGCAGAGCTGGAGGCACCACAGGTTATCAGTGTTTAAGGCCCTTACATGCCTTAATCTGGCCCTGACTATAAAAAGTAAAACCAATCCCTCTGCCATCGAGTCAATTCTGATTCATATTGACCCTATAGCACAGAGTAGAGCTGCCCCACAGGGTTTCCAAGTAGCACCTGGTGGATTCAAACTGCTGAACTTTTGGTTAGCAGCTGTAGCTCTAAACCACTACACCACTAGGGTTCCCTGACTATAAAAAAACAAACACCAAACCCACTGCCGTCAGAAACCCATTGCCGTCGGGTCGATTCCGACGCATAGCGACCCTACAGGACAGAGTAGAACTCCCCCATAGAGTTTCCAAGGAGCGCCTGGTGAGTTTGAACTGCTGACCTCTTGGGTAGCAGCCATAGCACTTAGCCACTACGACTGTAGTAGGAGCTTAATCCAAACAAGAAAAGAGTGAAAAAACTACAGCAAATACAGTGATACTGAGAATTTCGTATATATAATTATAGAAAAATATTTAATTATAGAGCTAAGACTAAAGCAAGAATGTTGTCATGGATAAAAATATATTGTACACTTTGACAAAGTATGAAGATGGCAACTAAAAAAAGAGAAGGTAGAGAGACTTAAGAAATTTAAGTAAGTTTGTTGATTATCGCATAGGTAATACCAAAAACCAAACCCACTGCCACCAAGTAGATTCTGACTCATAGCAATCCTATAGGACAGAGCAGAACTGCCCCATAGAGTTTACAAGGAGCACCTGGTGGATTTGAACTGTCGACCTTTTGGTTAGCAGCTGTAGCACTTAACCACTACACCACTAGGGTTTCCACATAGGTTATACAAAACCGAAACACCAAACCCAGTGCCGTCAAGTCGATTCTGACTCATAGTGACCCTATAGGACAGAGTAGAACTGCCCCACAGAGTTTCCAAGGAGCACCTGGCAGATTCAAACTGCCAGCCCTTTGGTTAGCAGCCGTAGCACTTAACCACTGCGCCACCAGGGTTTCCACATAGGTAATGAAAAAAAAAATAGGTGGGTATAAAAACATACCAATTACAACAGACCAAATTTAAAAAAACAGACCAAATAGATAAAGGTTAAATAAGAATAAAAGAGCATAGAGAGAGCACTACAAGAAAAATTAATATAAATGCAAATGCTAGACCAGAAATACAAATCTCCTTAAATATTTTAAAAGAAAAAAACCTTTTGAAGAAGACAGAAGAAATAGAAAAAGAAACACAGTAGTGCATACTTAATAACATACATAATACACTATAACATAAGATAGAGAACGGAATTGGGACCAAATGGGTTTTTTTTTTTTATTTTGGGGTTATATTAAGAAAAAAGGAGAGAAAGCAAAAATATACATAATGAGAAATAGCAAGGGAAAGTCACTATTAATACAGAGGAAATTTTGAAAATCATAAAAAACTACTTTGTACCCCGCTATAAAAATACATTTGAAAATCCAGGTGAAGTAATTTCTTATGAAACTATAGCTTAATAACGTGGTTATCAGACTGATTTCCACAGAAGAAACAGAGATAGTGCCATTTAAGTTATTGCAGATACAGAGAATATGAAGAAAAACATCCAAATTCTTTCTATGAAAGTTACAACATTAATACATAAACCTTATACAGATAGAAAAATAAAATTATAAACAAAAATAACTTATATGGGTAACAAAGCAAAAATCCAAAATGAAATATCAGCAATAAGGATAAAACAGCACATTAAAAAAAATAATGCACAATGGCCAAGTTGGTTCTATATCAGAAATTCACAGATGGTTTGATATATGGGAATTTATTAATATAATTCACCATATCAGTAAATCTGTCAGGAAAATGTAGGCTTATCTCCATAGATGCTGAGAATATTTTGATAAAATACAATACCTAATACAAACGCTCAAGGAAATATGAATGGTTGGTTACATCTATGACATGATCATATAGATATCTCAATACAAAAGCAAGCATGGTATTTAATGGAAAAACACTGGAGTCATTGCCACCAAAACCAGGAGCAAGGCAAAGATGACCACTATGCCCAACACTATTTAACATTGTTTTGGTGGTGTTACCCAAAACAACTGTTAAAGAGGAAACAATTAGAAGCATAAGAATTAGAAAGGAACAATAATAAAATGAATCTCTACTTACAGATACGATGATAGGTCTTAAGAAAATAATTATTTTGAGAGATAAAGAAGAATATTTTTAAATGATAAAATGGCCAGTTTAATAGATGAGACAATCCTAAAATGGTATGCACGCAATAAATTTGAAGCATTTGTACATTTGAAGCATTTCAAAACAGATATGTCAAAACTAAAGAGAAAACTTCCCAATCCTATTTGAAGCTTTTAATTCCCCCTCTCAATAACTGATATAATAAGTAGATCAAAAAAATTTTTAAAAAGGACATGTAAAACTTAAACAATAAAATTAACAAACTAATTGTCTTTAGTGTTCCACATAAGGCAATTAGTTTGTTAATTAATTATGTGGAACAGTATAAGGCAATTAGTTAATTTAGCCAAAGAGACCATGTTCTTGGAACTAATGTGGGCCTCAACAATTTTTTAAAAATTATAATTCTCTCAACAGTGTAGCATGAAATTGAATTTAGTAACAGAAAGATATCTGTAAAACGTTTATTCACAATTCAAAATTAAGTGGCATACTTCTATATAACGGATGGTTCATGAAAGAATTCCAAATGGAAATCTAAAAATACTTTGAGCTGAAAGCTTATGAAAATGTGATTTATCAAAATGTGTGTAATTCATCTAAAGCATTCCATAGAGGGAAATTTATAGCTTTAAAAGCGTATGTGCAAAATGAAGAAAGGTTGAAATTCAGGGACCTATCCTTCCAGGTCACAAAGCTAGAAAAGAACCGCAAATTCAACCTAAAAAACATAGGAGTAAGAAGACAGACATTTGAGAGCATAAACCCATGAAATGGAAAACAAACTTACATAATGGATAAAATCAATAAACTCAAAAGGATTTCTTTAAAAAGAAACACTGGTGGCGTAGTGCTTAAGAGCTACAGCTGCTAACCAAAAGGTCTGCAGTTTAAATTCACCAGGTGCTCCATGGAGACCCCCTGGGGCAGTTCTGACTCTGCCTATAGGGTTGCTATGAGTTGGAATCAATGGCAGTGGGTTTGGTTTTGGTTTATTCTCCAAGTAAGAATGATGGGAGATATAAATTACATATACCAGAAATGAAAAAGAAATATTCACAGATTCTATCGATTTTAAAAAGTAGTAAGAGGACATTATAGACAAAAAATATTCCATTAAATTTGAAAATTTATGAAATTTACAAATTCCTTGAGAAAGTCAACTTTTAAAAACTGACTCAAGATACAGAGAAAAATTTGAATACCATTACATTTAATAATAAAAAATAAATAAATCAGTAATTTGACATGTTCCCAGAAGAAAATACTTAGGCCCAAAGAGCTTGGTGAAAACTTATTCCAAAAAATCATAACAAGAATTAACACAAATTGTAAACTCTTCCATGGAATAGCAAAACAGGGAAGACTTCTCATCTCGTTGTACAAGGCCAGCATCACTATGATACCAAAACCAAACAAGGAAAAGTACAGGCCAGTATCTGGTGAATGTAGATGTGAAAATCCGAAACAAAATATTAGCCAGTAGAATCCAAAAATATATAAAAACGATAATGCATTGTGACCAATTAGAGTTTATTCCAGCAATGTAACTTCAGCTTAACATTCAAAAACAATAAATTTATGTCACCATAGTGACAGACTAAAGCAGAAATATCAAATGGTTATGTTAATAGATGTAAGAAAAAAATAAACCTGATAAAATTTTTCCCTTGATCATGATAATTTCTCACTATAATTACAAACTAGAGTTGGAAGGAAACATCATGAATCTAATAAGAATATTAAAAAAAAAAAAACAGCTGGCATAATACTCAACATTATAAAAGCCTTTCTTATGAGTTAACAGTACCAGGATATCCACTTCCACCTAATGTATTCAATTTTGTACTGGAGGTCTTGGGTAGTGCAGTAAGTCAAGACAGAAAAGAATATAAAAAGATTAGAAATAAGGATTTTAAAGATGTTTGCTTATGGAGATGTTTATGTAGAAAATAGAATAATCTACAAATAGAATGAATAAGTGAATCTTGCAAGGTAGTTGAAAATAAGGCAACTGAAAATAATCAATTCCATTTATATTAAAAATCAGCAACTAATTGAAAAATACCTAGGACTATAACTAAAGAATGATGTACAAAACTTTTACACATTTCCTGTTCCAGTATTATTCACCATAGCAAAAAGATGGAAACAACCTAAGTGCCCTTCAGCAGATGAATGGATAAATACATTGTAGTGCAAACACGCAATGGAACACTAGGCAACTGTAAAGAATAATGATGAGTCTGTGAAACATAACGTGGGTGAATCTTGAGGACATTGTGTTGAGTGAAATAAAACAATCACAAAAGGACAAATGTATGGTCTCACTTTTATAAAAAGTCAAGAATAGAATAGGCATACACACAGAAAACAACATTCTTTAATGGTTAACAGGGATGCGGGGGGGAATCACTTGCTAGATAGTAACCAAACCAAAACCAAACCCAGGGCTGTCGAGTCGATTCCAACTCATAGCGACCTATAGATACGGTCGCCGCTATGAGTTGTTGCTAGATGGTAAAAAAAAAAAAAAAAAAATAGACACCTCTTATTCCTGGTGATGGAGAAGGCGATACACAATCGGGGAGAAGTCAGCACAACTTGACCAAGGTAAATGAAGATAATGAGAGGTACACAAGAATAAAGGACAATTATGGTAAATGTTATATACAATGTTGCAAAACCAATAACAATAACCAAAAAATATGTGTGTGATTACAGAGGTAGATGTGTGTGCTATACATATATAGGAAGGTATATGTGAGTACCTGCATGTGCATATAGGGGTATATTTGTAGGAATAAGTATATACATGTTTGGGTGTGCTACATATATATCAATATGTAATAAAGCACATGGGGGCACGATTATGAAGACCTTCTAGACATAGCCAAACACCTCACAAGACTAGTTTACGGGTTAAAGGCAGGGGCAAATTAACCAGTAAGCATGGTATGTACAGGGTTACATTAAGCAAGGTACGCACGGGCTTGCTTTTGTTTACTTACTAATCTGTAGTGCACAATTTCACATGAGTTTCAGCACACCTTTGTTGTTGGGATAAATAGGTGAAATTGTGCACTACGGATTAGTAAGTAAGCACAAGTAAGGCTGTGCATACTTTGCTTCTTGGGTAATTCATCCCTGGTAAAAGGGCTTGGGACCATAATCTCATGGGACAACTCAGTCAACTGGCATAACAGTTCATGAAGATAATATTATATATCTTAGTTTGGTGAGTAGTGTCTGGGGTCTTAAAAGCTTGCGAGAGGCTGTCTAAGATTCAACTATCAGTCTCTTCCTGTCTGGAGCAAAGGAGAATGAAGGAAACCAAAGACTCAAAGGAGAAACTAGTCCGCAGGACAGATAGCCCACACAAACCACAGCTTCTTCTAGTCTGAGACCAGAGGAACTATACAGTGCCCCGCTACCACTATCGACCATTTTGACCAGGGACACCATAGAAAGTCCTGGATAAAATGGGAGAAAAATGTAAAACAATACTCAAATTCATAAAAATGGCCAGACTTAGTAGACTGATAGAGACTAGAGGAACCCACAAGGCTATTGGCTTAAGATATACTTTTAACTTGGAACTGAAGGCCGCTACCGGAGGTCTCCTTTCATCCAAATAATAGATTGATGTATAAAATAAATAATATCACCTGTGAGGAATGTGATCCCTTGAGCAATCAACTATTCAAGACCAAATGGTCAACATCTAACCAAAAGCAAAGATGAAAAGGCAAGAAGGGACAAGGAGTCTAAATCAATGGAAACAGAATGGAAATAATGAGAATGCTGACATGTTGCAAAAATTGTAACCAATGCCATGGAACAGTTTGTACAATGGGAACCTAATTAGCTTTTTTTGGGTGTAAACTTTCACCTAAAACACAATTTAAAAAACCAAAAAACATAAAAAAGCCCTTACACAGGAAACTACAAAACACTGATGAAAGAATTTAAAGGAGACCTATATAATTGGAGACATATGCCAAGTTTGTGATTTGGAAAGTTCAATAATATACAGATGCTAATTCTGCCCCAAATTGTTCTACATATTCAGTGCAATCCTAGTCAAACCCCATACAGTTTTCTTTTCTTTGGAAAACAAAAAGCTAAACTTATAATTTATATGAAAAGCAAAGGACCTAGAATAGCTAAGCAAAGAACAAACTAAGGTGAAGGACTTAGACTGCTCTGTTTTAAGATGTTATATAATGGTATGGTACTTATGTCAGTGTCGTTTTGGTGCAAGAATATACAGGTAGAGAAATGACACAGAATAGAGAGTTCAGAAATAAACCAAATTTATTTGTAGTTTTATTACAAAGGCGACAGTACAATTCAATGGAGGAAGAAGTCTTGGAAAAATTGGGGGAATAAAAGAACCTTAACCCCTATCTCACAACATATACAAAAAGTAATTCAAGATGCATCATAGACCTAAGTATGAAACATAAGAATGCTTCTAAAGAAAACAGATTAGAATAGCTTTGTGACTTTGGGGTAGGGAAAACATTTCCTAAATAGAATATTAAAAAGCATCAACTATAAAAGGAAAAATATGATAACTTGACTTCATTGTATTTCAGTTCATCAAAGACATCATTTAAAGGTCAAGAGGTAAGCCATAGACTGGGAGATGTTTGCAATAAATATATTCGATAAAGGATTGTATCCAGAGTATATAAACAGTTTGTACAGATGAACAAGAAAAGAAAAACAATCCCATTAATAAATGGGAACCTACCAAAACCCACTGCCATGGAGTCGATTCTGACTCGTAGCAACCCAATAGGGCTTCCAAGGCTGTAAATCTCTGTGGAAGCATACTGCCACTTCTTTCTCCCACAGAGCCGCTGGTGGTTTCGAACTGCTGGTGGTTTAGCAGTCAGTCCCTTTAACAACTGTGCCATCAGGGCTCCTTCATAAATGGGAAAATGATTTAATTAGGCACACCAGAAAGTGTCCATCCAAAAATTACACAAAGCCTGTGACGAGGTACTCATCATCAAGGATTACTCATACAGGAAATACAAATTAGGACTAAAATGAGATGTCCCTACATAACCAGCAGAGTGGCTAAACTTATAAAGACTGGCAATACCAAATGCTGGTAAGGATGCAGAACAACCGTAACTTCCATACATTCCTGTTAAGAGTGTAAATTGCTTAAAGCAATTTATAAAAATCTCTGGCAGTATATACTAAAGCTAAATACCTACCTATTAACGGAGCATTCCACTCGTAAGTATATAAAAAAAATACCAAGGAAAAATTAATGGCTATGACCAACAAAGACATGCACATGAACATTCTTGAAACTTTATTTATAATAGTCCCAAACTGGAAACAAATGTCCATCAACGACAGAAAAGATAAATAAATTACATTCAAATAATAGGATTCCAGTTTCAGCTCCAGTTGACTGGATTCTGAGTCATAGCAACCCCATGTGTATCAGAGTAGAACTGTGCTCCAAAGAGTTTTCAATGGTGGATATTTTGGAAGTAAATCACTAGGTTTTTTTTCAAAGCACCTCTGGATGGACTCAATCCTCCATACTTTTGGTTAGCAGCTGAACCTATCAACCATTTGCACCACCCAGAGACTCCATAATGGGATACTACTCAGCAATAAAAAGAACAAACTACTGATACATGCAACAGCATGAATGTATCTTATATACATTGTATTGAGTTAAGGATTTGAGATATTTATATGAAGCTTAAAAATGAGCAAAACTAATGTATAGTGACAGAAGTCAGAATATGACTAGATCTCTTATACCACAATTACTGTAGCTATGTCATGGTAACCCGTTAGGGAGCCTCCTTTGTCTCTTACTGTTGTTAGGTGCCATCGAGTCAGTTCCGAACCATTGCAACCCTATGTACCACAGAACAAAACACTGCCCAGTCCTGTGCCATGCCCAACAATCGTTGTTATACTTGATCCCATTGTTGCAGCCACTGTGTCAGTCCATCTCGTTGAGGGCCTTCTTCTTTTCCTCTGACCCTGTACTTTACCAAGCATGGTAACCTTCTCCAGGGACTGATACCTTTTGACAACATGTCCAAAGTATGTGAGACATAGTCTCGTCATCCTTGCTTGTAAGGAGCATATTGGTTGTACTTCTTCCAAGACAGATTTGTTTTGTTCTTCTGGCAGTCCATGTTATATTCAATATTCTTCACAAGCACCATAATTCAAAGGCGTCAATTCTTCTTCGGTCTTCCTTATTCATGCATAGGATGCAATTGAAAATACTATGGCTTGGGTCGGGCCCACCTTAGTCTTCAAGGTGACATCTTTGCTTTTCATCACTTTAAAGAGGTCCTTTGCAGCAGATTTACCCAATGCAGTGCATCGTTTGATTTCTTGACTGCTGCTTCCATGGCTGTTGATTGTGGATCCAAGTAAAATGAAATCCTTGACAACTTCAATCTTTTCTCCATTTATCATAATGTTGCTTATTGGTCCAGTTGTCAGGATTTTTGTTTTCTTTATGTTGAGGTGCAAGCCATATTGAAGGCTGTGGTCTTTGATCTTCATCAGTAAGTGCTTCAAATCCTCTTCACTTTCAGCAAGCATTGTCATTTGCGTAACACAGGTTGTTAATGAGTCTTCCTCCAATCCCGATGCCCTGTTCTTCTTCATATAGTCCAGCTTTCCAGATTATTTTCTCAGATTGAATAGGTATGGTGAAAGGATACAACCCTGACACACACCTTTCCTGACCTTAAACCATGCAGTATCCCCTTGTTCTGCTCAGAAGACTGCCTCTTGATCTATGTACAGGTTACTCATGAGCACAATTAAGTGTTCTCTTACTGGCTTCCTCATATTACAGACCCGTGTGTCTGATTATTAGACTCTGTATGCTGTGCCCTTTATGATTTATTGAATAAATCCTTATAATTCGTACTTGGGTTTATGAGCAGTCCTTCCTAGCTTGGTTGGTGATACAAATCCATAAGGCGTGAGTATTAAATATATAGATTACCCCTGGCAATTCATTTTCAGTAGGTCTTTTTTTTTTTTTCTCAGTGGAGCCAGTAATTTTTTTTTCTTCCTTCTTTCCTTCCTTCCTTCGTTTGTTCATTCCTTCCTTCCTTGCTTCCCTCCCTTCCTCCATCTTTCCTTCCTCCCTTTTTTTAATCAAATGCTCCAGGTGATTCTTATCTTCCCCCAAACCTGGGAGCAGTGCCCTCGGTAGTAAGATTAATTACTGGTATGATTAATTACCATATCCTGACTTGTCCCACTTCTTCACTTCCCTTTCTGACTAGGTTTACCAGGCATCCTACTTATTTTCCTGACTGAAAGTTTGAAAAAGAGGTCAGAGAAAAACACTAAAGATAATTTCAGTATAATGAAAAAAGGAAAATGGTTTTATTGAGAAAATGTGTGGTTTTTCATCTTCCATGGAGTAAGACCCATAATATGAAGTGGAATTCTTTAATGACTTTAGTGTCAATAAAGAAAATGAATATATATCCATTTTGTTGGCTCACCATATTATCAAGCATTTAGTGTGTGTAATTTTTTCGGATTTGGAGAACATGCAGCTACCTCCATTATATGTAAATTCATGTGGTGGTTTTATGTGTCAGCACGCGGGTTTGCAACTTTTATGATGTAATTATGAAGAACTTTGCAAGTGTCTGATATTTAACCTCTCCATTTCACATATAGAAATGAAGAGGGAGGGAGGAACAAAGTAGGTAAAAATGAACCAGGTTATTAAGATTTTGCTAAGAACACACATTATTAAACACATGCTGTGTGCAAGGCACTGTTGTAGGCAGTGTTTTCATATAGCAGTAAATAAAAAAAACACAGTTCCTTCCATACTAGAATCCCTGCTAGGAATTACAACCTAGTAGGGAAGAGGGACAATTTTGTTTAACGTTTATATAAACTTCAGAACAATATTGCTTTATTAAGGAGAAGTTCAGAGCACAACAATGAGATGTTTAACGGAGGGAGGTGAGCTAGTTTAGAAGTTAGATAAAGGTTCCCCATGGGAATGAATTTAGCCATATACTTTACCTCTGGCTTTTTTTCTTTTTTTCCAAATAAATGAGTAGATTCAAATTGTCACAAAAGGAAATGTTCCTTCCCCATCCCCCCGCCCCCAAAAAAGAGAGAAGAGGTTTGCAGTGACATGTTGTGATTCGATTCTCTCCGGGACATGTGAGTTAGTGCCCAAGGACAACTTACTCTGAAGCCAAAATTCTTTGAAGGTCACTATGATTCTGGTGCAACAGTTGTAGCAATGCCAGCTCTTCTCTTCCTTCTGTTTTGTAACAATTACCTTACTGCAGTTTGATTCTTTGCTGTTAGGCAATAGAAATAGATATAAAAACTTTAAAAAAAAGAGAATGAGTTGATGCAGGTAGGCGTATGTGTGATTTTTTATTGGCTGTGTTCTAGATACGTGACTCTAGAGAACATCAGAAATAGCATAGCTGAGCAGACAATACCATTTCTGTTTCTACGTGATAAGTTATATCTTTTGCATTTCCAGCTTGACGCAGTGACTCTATAAAAACATGTCTATAAATAATATTCAGGAAAACAAAAGCTCATTAGTACTTAGGTACAATGGCCACTGATTCCATTTTACCAGACTGTTTCGCACGAGGTCATGCATCACTTCTAAGAACTATGCCTGCTTTTAATAATTACTAATATTGGTCAGGTTTTTATTTTTTAAACTACCACCTACATTAAAAAAAAACAAAAACATACATCTGAACACAATTCTTTTGGAGGAAGAAGAAATATGTACCCTTTTTTTTTTTTACTGAATTTAATTTCTAAAAGCAAAACCCTAACATGACTTAGAATGTGGATATGGACCTGGAAGCTTGTGATATTTTTCCTGACAAGTTCATGTTCAAACTTACACAGCTACTACCTAGTAAAGGCAAAGCAAGGTGACCTGAAAATTCCTTTCCTGTCCTGTAAGGCAAAATAGTGATTCCAAATATCTACATACCCAGGCTGTTATGTTAATGCATTTATTTAGCTAGTAAATTTATTTACTCACCAAATGCAGGTTGCTATATTCTAGCCACTGTGTTAGGAAATGTGAAAACAATTGAGAATAACATAAACTCAGACTTCTGCTGTGATGGAACTTACATTCTGGTCGGTGAGATGGACATAAATACATTAAACAAAGAAATACGTGCAAGAATTTGGGTGCATGGTATAGAGGAAACAAAGGAATTTAGTGATAGACCTCACTGGGCAGGGTAGGGGGTCACATAATTAGGGTGGTAGGGTAAATTCTGTCATTAGAGGTGATATTTAAGTCACGATTTGAAAAAAGGAGAAGTCAGCCAGGCATATGAATGACAAGGGGTAAGTGTCACAGCCATTTGCCAAGACCATGAGACAGGAAAAAATTTCATGGGTTTAAAGCTTATTGAGGAGATCAGTGTTTGTACTGAATGGTTAGAGTGGAAGTGTAGTAGAAGACCTAGTGGGGGAAGTGGCCAGGAACCAGGCCATTCGGCATTTCTTGATTTTGTACAACATACTGAAAATAAGTTAGATAAAATCTCTTAGCTATTGGTGATACATAGAAGATAAAGTAAGAAAAGATTATAGGGGAGTGGGCTTAAAAAAAAGTTAAGAAAAAACATAAAACTATGTGTATTTGTAAGGTATCTATCAAAGAAGTAAAACCACTATATTGATATGGGATGAATGAGTTACTATAGGGATTAGACCTTACACAGTTATGGGAACTGGTTAAGAAACTATGCAAGGTTGTGGCTCTTGTATCTGGTGTTGAGCTTCAAGTGAGAAAGAGCAAGGACAAGACAAGCTGGAACCTGTAGGTCCCTCACTGACTGCATCTTTGATGATGTGGGTAACTGTCAGGTGGATGATCACTGCCACAGACCTACACACAAATCTGGCCCAGGAGTCAGAGAAGCCAAAGGAGAAGAACTGGCAGGAACTGGAGCAGCAGCCCTGGCACCAACAAGGTGAGCAAACAAGTCAGCAGCAAAGTTAGAGGGCTGCTCTAGAGCTTAGGACCCCACAGCGACCTTCAGGGTATAAAAAGAGCCGCTGCTTCACTTCCAAGTCTCCTGCATATTATGTTAATGCATTAGTTTAGCTGATAAATTTATTTATTCACCAACTGAAGGATTCTGTTTTCTAGGTACTGCTGTAGGAAATTAGAACACAATTGAGAATAAATTAAAAAAAAAAGGAAACACGGGGAAGGGAATTCTGGGAAATGTATTCTAGATCAGCTAAACTGACACAGAACAAAGTCATCGCACTAAAGGTGACTAAACTGGTATGGAGAATGTCTTATGCTAGTTTGTCTTAATGTTTTGGTGGTTGTTGGTGGTGGTGTTCTTGGGGGTGACTGCATGTATATATTTGAGAGGAGTTAGTTTTGATAAAAAGAGATCTGATTCTCACATCCTCTTTGTTCTGTCCTCATATTTCATTGGAAGACAACTCATATCCATATAAAATTTTGTTTTTTATAATTTGTGGTGCTATTAATCTAAAAATTTACTCCCTAATAACTTCACTGTAAGCTACGTACAGATCCAAGGAATAGAGGTTAAAATTAAAAATGTACATTGTGGAAGATTATGTGTATGATCATAATTGCATGATATTCAAGAACACACTGAAACACATTCTCAAAGACTGTCAATGCTGGAGGAATCTATAGATATCAATCTAACCCCAGGATTTTCAAATAATGTTTTTAGTTAGTGATCAAAGGACTCCTTTATGCAGAAGCATGAAAATAGAAAGAGATAAAAGCTTAACAATAGCTTTGGTGGAAGCATGGGTGGAAGATTAGGTAGTACCTGTCCTTTCCCTTCTGTGGCCCCTGAAAGGGCTTTAGGGAATAAAACAGAACCCAAAGGTAAAAGCTCTCTGGAAGCTGCCTCTGCCTCATTTTCTCCCCTTGAAGCAAGACTCAGAACCTCTGTTGTAGCCCCAAGAACCATGGAACTACACAGCACATAAATGGGAAATAGATGTTTCCTTAAAAATTCTTAGCGGAGACAGGGAGGAAAGTTAGCCTTGCACAGCATATGGCTTAACTGCATTAAGTACTCAGAACATTTTCCCTCCATAGTTTCTTTCTCATGTTCTACCTCCTTCAATATCCCCAATATACTGCCTCTCAAAATTTCTTCTGTTGCTCTCAACAATAGCTATTACACCACTCAGTGAAATAAATGTGTTCATTTAGTTAAAGCAGCCCCCCTAAATAATAAGAGCTAACATTTATTGATTGCTTAGTATGTTCCAGGCACTGTGCTCTTTGCTTTACATGCATTAAACATTTTTTTATTCTCACAACAACTCAACTAGGTAGTTACTACTATTATCCCCTGTTTTATAGACAGGGAAGCTAAGGCAAAGAGAGGTTAAGCAATTCGTTTAAGGTCATTCAGGTAAGAAGCAGTAAAGCCAGGATGTAAATTTCCTAGGGAAGATGATTACCTAGAGATGTACCTAGAGCTTCTGGAGATCTCATGCCACACCAACCCAAGAAGATGCTCAAAATTTCTGCCAGTACCTGCTAGGGGCTAGGGAAGAAGGGAATCATAATTCCACCTGAAGAAAATACAACATTCTCTATGATACTACAGCTGTTTGAACACCACTAGCTCTTCCTTTTTCACATTTTTTTTAATAACTTTTATTGAGCTTCAAGTGAACGTTTACAAATCAAGTCAGACTGTCACATATAAGTTTATATACACCTTACTCCGTACTCCCACTTGCTCTCCCCCTAATGAGTCAACCCTTCCAGTCACTCCTTTCGTGACAATTTTGCCAGCTTCCAACTCTCTCTATCCTCCCATCCCCCCTCCAGACAGGAGATGCCAACACAGTCTCAAGTGTCCACCTGATATAATTAGCTCACTCTTCATCAGCATCTCTTTCCTACCCACTGTCCAGTCCCTCTCATGTCTGATGAGTTGTCTTCGGGGATGGTTCCTGTCCTGGGCCAACAGAAGGTTTGGGGACCATGACTGCCAGGATTCCTCTAGTCTCAGTCAGACCATTAAGTATGGTATTTTTATGAGAATTTGGGGTCTGCATCCCACTGATCTCCTGCTCCCTCAGGGGTTCTCTGTTGTGCTCCCTATCAGGGCAGTCATCGATTGTGGCCGGGCACCAACTAGATCTTCTGGTCTCAGGATGATGTAGGTCTCTGGTTCATGTGGCCCTTTCTGTCTCTTGGGCTCATAGTTATCGTGTGACCTTGGTGTTCTTCATTCTCCTTTGCTCCCGGTGGGTTAAGACCAATTGATGCATCTTAGATGGCCGCTTGTTAGCATTTAAGACCCCAGACGCCACATTTCAAAGTGGGATGCAGAATGTTTTCATAATAAAATTATTTTGCCAATTGACTTAGAAATCCCCTTAAACCATGGTCCCCAAACCCCCGCCCTTGCCCCGCTGACCTTTGAAGCATTCAGTTTATCCCAGAAACTTCTTTGCTTTTGGTCCAGTCCAGTTGAGCTGACCTTCCATGTATTGAGTACTGTCCTTCCCTTCACCTAAAGCAGTTCTTATCTACTAATTAATCAGTAAAAAACCCTCTCCCACCCTCCGTCCCTCTCCCCCTCGTAACCACAAAAGTACGTGTTCTTCTCAGTTTATATTATTTCTCAAGATCTTATAATAGTGGTCTTATACAATATTTGTCCTTTTGCCTCTGACTAATTTCGCTCAGCATAATGCCTTCCAGGTTCCTCCATGTTATGAAATGTTTCACAGATTCGTCACTGTTCTTTATCGATGTGTAGTATTCCATTGTGTGAATATACCACAATTTATTTAACCATTCATCTGTTGATGGACACCTTGGTTGCTTCCAGCTTTTTGCTATTGTAAACAGAGCTGCAATAAACATGGGTGTGCATATATCTGTTTGTGTGAAGGCTCTTATTTCTCTAGGGTATATTCCGAGGACTGGGATTTCTGGGTTGTATGGTAATTCTATTTCTAACTGTTTAAGATAATGCCAGATAGATTTTCAAAGTGGTTGTACCATTTTACATTCCCACCAGCAGTGTATAAGAGTTCCAATCTCCCCGCAGCCTCTCCAACATTTATTGTTTTGTGTTTTTTGGATTAATGCCAGCCTTGTTGGTGTGAGATGGAATCTCATCATAGTTTTAATTTGCATTTCTCTAATGCCTAATGATCGAGAGCATTTTCTCATGTATCTGTTAGCTGCCTGAATATCTTCTTTAGTGAAGTGTGTGTTCATATCCTTTGCCCACTTCTTGATTGGGTTGTTTGTCTTTTTGTGGTTGAGTTTTGACAGAATCATATAGATTTTAGAGATCAGGCGCTGGTCGGAGATGTCATAGCTGAATATTCTTTCCCAGTCTGTAGGTGGTCTTTTTACTCTTTTGGTGAAGTCTTTAGATGAGCATAGATGTTTGATTTTTAGGAGCTCCCAGTTATCTGGTTTCTCTTTGTCATTTTTGGTAATGTTTTGTGTTCTGTTTATGCCTTGTATTAGGGCTCCTAGTGTTGTCCCTATTTTTTCTTCCATGATCTTTATCGTTTTAGTCTTTATGTTTAGGTCTTTGATCCACTTGGAGTTAGTTTTTGTGCATGGTGGGAGGTATGGGTCCTGTTTCATTTTTTTGCAAATGGATATCCAGTTATGCCAGCACCATTTGTTAATAAGACTATCTTTTCCCCAATGAACCGACACTGGGCCTTTGTCAAATATCAGCTGCTCATATGTGGATGGATTTATATCTGGGTTCTCAATTCTGTTCCACTGGTCTATGTGTCTGTTGTTGTACCAGTACCAGGCTGTTTTGACTACTGTGGCTGTATAATATGTTCTAAAATCAGGTAGAGTGAGTCCTCCCACTTTCTTCTTCTTTTTCAGTAATGCTTTGCTTATCCAAGGCTTCTTTCCCTTCCATATGAAATTGGTGATTTGTTTCTCTATCACCTTAAAAAATGACATTGGAATTTGGATCGGAAATGCATTGTATGTATAGATGGCTTTTGGTAGAGTAGATATTTTTACTATGTTAAGTCTTCCTATCCATGAGCAAGGTATGTTTTTCCACTTAAGTAGGTCCTTTTTAATTTCTTGTAGTAGAGCTTTGTAGTTTTCTTTGTATAAGTCTTTTACATCCTTGGTAAGATTTATTCCTAAGTATTTTATCTTCTTGGGGGCTACTGTGAATGGTATTGATTTGGTGATTTCCTCTTCGATGTTCTTTTTGTTGATGTAGAGGAATCCAAGGGATTTTTGTATGTTTATCTTATAACCTGAGACTCTGCCAAACTCTTCTATTAGTTTCAGTAGTTTTCTGGAGGATTCCTTAGGGTTTTCTGTGTATAAAATCATGTCATCTGCAAACAGAGATAATTTTACTTCTTCTTTGCCAATCCGGATGCCCTTTATTTCTTTGTCTAGCCTAATTGCTCTGGCTAGGACTTCTAGCACAATGTTGAATAAGAGCGGTGATAAAGGGTATCCTTGTCTGGTTCCCGTTTTCAAGGGAAATGCTTTCAGGCTCTCTCCATTTAGAGTGATGTTGGCTGTTGGCTTTGCCCTTTATTATGTTGAAGAATTTTCCTTCAATTCCTATTTTGCTGAGAGTTTTTATCATAAATGGGTGTTGGTCTTTGTCAAATGCCTTTTCTGCATCAATTGATAAGATCATGTGGTTTTTGTCTTTTGTTTTATTTATATGGTGGATTACATTAATGGTTTTTCTAATATTAAACCAGCCTTGCATAACCTGGTATAAATCCCACTTGGTCGTGGTGAATTATTTTTTTGATGTTGTTGAATTCTATTGGCTAGAATTTTGTCGAGGATTTTTGCATCTATGTTCATGAGGGATATAGATCTGTAATTTTCTTTTTTTGTGATGTGTTTACCTGGGTTTGGTATCAGGGATATGGTGGCTTCATAGAATGAGTTGGGTAGTATTCCGTCATTTTCTATGCTTTGAAATACGTTAAGTAGTAGTGGTGTTATCTCTTCTCTGAAAGTTTGGTAGAACTCTGCAGTATAGCCATCCAGGCCAGGGCTTTTTTTTGTTGGGAGTTTTTTGATTACCGTTTCAATCTCTTTTTCTGTTATGGGTCTATTTAGTTGTTCTACTTCTGATTGTGTTAGTTTAGGTAGGTAGTGTTTTTCCAGGAATTCATCCATTTCTTCTAGGTTTTCAAATTTGTTAGAGTACAATTTTTTGTAATAATCTGATATGATTCTTTTAATTTCAGTTGGGTCTGTTGTGATGTGGCCCTTCTCGTTTCTTATTCGGGGTATTTGTTTCCTGTATTTCTTTAGTCAATCTAGCCAATCATTTATCAGTTTTGTTAATTTTTTCAAAGAACCAGCTTTTGGCTTTGTTAATTCTTTCAATTGTTTTCCTGTTCTCTAGTTCATTTAGTTCAGCTCTAATTTTTATTATTTGTTTTCTTCTGGTGTCTGATTGATTCTTTTGTTGCTCACTTTCTATTTGTTCAAGTTGTAGGGACAGTTCTCTGATTTTGGCTCTTTCTTCTTTTTGTATGTGTGCATTTATCGATATAAATTGGCCTCTGAGCACTGCTTTTGCTGTGTTCCAGAGGTTTTGATAGGAAGTATTTACATTCTCATTGCATTCTATGAATTTCCTTATTCCCTCCTTAATGTCTTCTATAACCCAGTCTTTTTTCAGGAGGGTATTGTTCAGTTTCCAAGTATTTGATTTCTTTTCCCTAATTTTTCTGTTATTGATTTCTAGTTTTATTGCCTTGTGGTCTGAGAAGATGCTTTGTAATATTTCAATGTTTTGGATTCTGCAAAGGTTTGTTTTATGAACTAATATGTGGTCTATTCTAGAGAATGTTCCATGTGCACCAGAGAAAAAAGTATACTTTGCAGCAGTTGGGTGGAGAGTTCTGTATAAGTCAATGAGGTCAAGTTGGTTGATTGTTGTAATTAGGTCTTCCGTGTCTCTACTGAGCTTCTTACTGGATGTCCTGTCCTTCTCCGAAAGTGGTGTGTTGAAGTCTCCTACTATAATTGTGGAGGTGTCTATCTCACTTTTCAGTTCTGTTAAAATTTGATTTATGTATCTTGCAGCCCTGTCATTGGGTGCATAAATATTTAATATGGTTATATCTTCCTGGTCAATTGTCCCTTTTATCATTATGTAGTGTCCTTCTTTATCCTTTGTGGTGGATTTAAGTTTAAAGTCTATTTTGTCAGAAATTAATATTGCTACTCCTCTTCTTTTTTGCTTATTGTTTGCTTGATATATTTTTTTCCATCCTTTGAGTTTTAGTTTGTTTGTGTCTCTAAGTCTAAGGTGTGTCTCTTGTAGGCAGCATATAGACGGATCGTGTTTCTTTATCCAGTCCGAGACTCTCTGTCTCTTTATTGGTGCATTTAGTCCATTTACATTCAGCGTAATTATAGATAAGTGTTTTTTTTTTTTTTAGTGTTGTCATTTTGATGCCTTTTTATGTGTGTTGTTGACAATTTCATTTTTCCACTTACTTTTTTGTGCTCAGACATTTTTCTTTGTAAATTGTGAGATCCTCATTTTCATAGTATTTGACTTTATGTTTGTTGAGTCGTTACGTTTTTCTTGGCTTTTATTTTGAGTTATGGAGTTGTTATACCTCTTTGTGGTTACCTTAATATTTACCCCTATTTTTCTAAGTAAAAACCTAACGTATATTGTCCTATATCACCTTGTATCCCTCTCCATATGGCCGTTCTATGCCACCTGTATTTAGTCCCTCTTTTTGATTATTGTGATCTTTTACATATTGACTTCAATGATTCCCTGTTTTGAGTATTTTTTTTTAATTAATCTAAATTTGTTTTTGTGATTTCCCTATTTGAGTTGATATCAGGATGTTCTGTTCTGTGACCTTGTGTTGTACTGGTATCTGATATTATTGGTTTTCTGACCAAACAATTTCCTTTAGTATTTCTTGTAGTTTTGGTTTGGTTTTTGCAAATTCTCTAAGCTTGTATTTATCTGTAAATATCTTAATTTTGCCTTCATATTTCAGAGAGAGTTTTGCTTGATATATGATCCTTGGCTGGCAGTTTTTCTCCTTCAGTGCTCTGTATATGTCATCCCATTGCCTTCTTGCCTTCATGGTTTCTGCTGAGTAGTCTGAACTTATTGATTCTCCCTTGAAGGAGACCTTTCTTTTATCCCTGGCTGCTTTAAAAATTTTTCTCTTTATGTTTGGTTTTGGCAAGTTTGATGATAATATGTCATGGTGTTTTTCTTTTTGGATCAATCTTAAATGGGGTTCGATGAGCATCTCGGATAGATATCCTTTCGTCTTTCATGATGTCAGGGAAGTTTTCTGTCAGCAGATCTTCAACTGTTTTCTCTGTGTTTTCTGTCCTCCCTCCCTGTTCTGGGACTCCAGTCACACGCAAGTTATCCTGTTTGATAGAGTCCCACATGATTCTTAGGGTTTCTTCATTTTTTTTAATTCTTTTATCTGATTTTTTTTCAGCTATGTTGGTGTTAATTCCCTGGTCCTCCATATTTCCCACTCTGCATTCTAATTGCTCCAATCTGCTCTTCTGACTTCCTATTGCGTTGTCTAATTCTTTAATTTTATTATTAATCTTTTGGATTTCTGCATGCTGTCTCTCTATGGATTCTTGCAACTTATTAATTTTTCCACTATGTTCTTGAATAATCTTTTTGAGTTCTTCAACTGTTTTATCAGTGTGTTCCTTGGCTTTTTCTGTAATTTGCCTTATTTCATTTCTGAGGTCATCCCTGATGTCTTGAAGCATTCTGTAAATTAGTTTTTTATATTCTGTATCTGATAATTCCAGGATTGTATCTTCATTTGGGAAAGATTTTGATTCTTTTGTTTGGGGGGTTGTAGAAGCTGTCATGGTCTGCTTCTTTATGTGGTTTGATATCGACTGCTGTCTCTGAGCCATCACTAAGATAAAAAAAAAAAAGATATAGTAGTGATTTATTCTATATTTGCTCACTGAGTCTTGTTTTGTTTTCTCTCAGTATACGTGGATGGGCTACTAGATTGTGCTGTCTTGTTTGTTGTAGCCCTTGACTTACTTATGACCTATTACCAGCTGGTTTGGGCTGTTACCAGATATATATGCCTGAGTCTATTCACTATTCTTGAGTAGAATGTGATTTTGGGTCATCAAGTGTGTGATGCACCCTAACACCTATCCACCTCGACAAGTAGTGGTGATAGTTGTGAGCACCAGATTCTATTAGCAGCTGTGGTTCACACTCCAGGGGGAGCAGGATGCTGACAGGCTTCCCCCATGTGTCAGTGAGGTAGGTGTGCCTCTATTCCTATAGCACCTTGGTGGGAGGGCTCTGCAGCTGTACCTTAGGCCCCCAATGCAAGTACCTCTACTGATTGGTAGGTGTCACCCTCCTTAGACCCCTAAGGCAAGAGGCTAGGTGGTCTGGGGGGAACTTCAGCCCTCAGTTCCCTGTTGTGGGTCAGTTAGGGCTCTGTTGATTAAGCAGATATATCAGACCTGGGAAACTTGTTTTTCCAGTGAATCTGCTAAAAAAAAAAAAATGCAGTCAGATCCCTATCGGAACTGCCTTTGCATTATAACAGCCACCTTGTTCCCTGTAAGGATGAAAGCCCGAGATTTGGATCATATATGCTTGGCTGGAGCTGGTCCTGTGTTTTTAGTCCAATTAGGGAAGGATTTTTGGTCCCTTGGTTTTTTGTGGTTGCTTCTCTCAGGCCGGAAGAATGGGTTAGGAAAAGACCAAAAAAAAAGGGAAAAGCAAAGTCACGGAGTCGGATCCGTTCTCCCTCTGGCTCAGGAAATTCCAATGCTAATGAAGCCGCCTGGGAAGGGGAGGGGAGAGTTCAGCAAAACAGGAGGGAGTAGCACTGCGGGATTTAGCCAAAGTTGCTTATCTTGCTTGGGATGACTATTTTATCTGAGATTTCCGAGGGGCGTGTCGCCTATGTGTGCTGGCTGTGTGGAGATTGTCCCCGAGGGTCTGGCCTGCTGAAGCCGCGGTCAGATCCTCCGCTGCCAATCCAAAGCCCAGCGTCAATGTTCCCCTGCTGGGACACTGCACTCCCGGCTCCAAAATCAGTCACTGCCTCCCGGGGACTTCTCCTCCCACCAGCCGCGTCGCCTGTGCAGACCGGCTGGGCCCCCTCCCGGGGTCAGTTCAGGGGGGTAGGGCTGCGCCCCATGTTTGTGCCGTGACCGGATGCCGTGTTCAGCTCCCCTGTGCCCAGTCCAAAGCCCGGCGCCAAGGTTTCCCAGCTGGGACGCTGCACTCCCGGCTCCAGAACCAGTCACTGCCTCCCGGGGACTTCTCTTCCCACCAGCCGCGTCACCACACTGTCCACGCGGACTGGCTGGGCCCCCTCCCGGGGTCAGTTCAGGGGGTAGGGCTGTGCCCCATGTTTGCGCTGTCACAAGATGTTGTGTTCAGCTCCCCTGGGCCCAGTCCTAAGCCCGGCGCCAAGGTTACCTGACTGGGACGCTGGCTCCAGGCTCCAAAAACAGTCGCTTGTTCCCCGTAGTTGTTCGTTCTCCATCTCTGTCACTCAGGTCAACTCTTTAAATCTGTGTTTGTTGTTCAGGGTTTGTAGATTGTCATGTATGTGATCGATTCACTTGTTTTCCGAGTCTTTGTTGCAAGAGGGATCCGAGGTAGCATCTACCTAGTCAGCCATCTTGGCCCCCACCAAGAATTCTTTTTCACATTTTTAAAAGCCAAAATGTTTCTTCAGCAATTCCTGAGCAACTGTTTATTGAACTGAATTATAATATGGCAGGTTGTATTTTCAAAGATGTTCAGGATAATATCTTTCATCCCATAAACAGTTATTACAATGTGGATTTGACATTTCTTTCATCAAGAGTCAGGAATATGTTCCATCCTCTTTAGTCTGGGTGAGCTTGTGATTAGAGTGAAAGTAATGCTATGTGACTTTCAAAGATCACTTCCACCTGGCTCCGTTAGGAAACTCACTCTTGGAATCTAGCTGCCATTCTGTGAGGAAATCAGAAGTAGCCCACATAGTCTCTATGTAGATAGGACAGACTTTGGAAGTTCTGGCCAACAGTCCAGTTGACAGCCCAATCAAAGCCAGCATCAACCACTAGACATGTGAGTAAAGACTCCTCCAGATGATTCCAGCCCTGAGTGTTCAAGACATCCTCCAGCCTTTAACACTTGCCTGCTGATGCCCCAGACAGCGTGGTGCAGAGATAGGCCATGCCTTATCCAAACTCATAACCCACAAAATCCACGCGCTAATACCTGGGTGTTTCATGCCACTATATTTTGAGGTTATTTGTTACACACCAATAGTTACTGGAACGTACAGTGAGAAAACAGGTTCAAGGAAGAAGTGAGCTCTCCAAGGTCCCGATACATGCACTCAGTATGCTCTCAAAAATGTTCGTTGAATGTCACTGCAACATAGCAGCAAAGTCAGGATTACAATCTTGGTAGCACCCTGTCTGATATACCACAGCACTTTCTCCAGTTAGGCTCAAAAGTAATAAAAAAAAAAAAAAAAAAGAGAGAGAGATTTTTCTATACCAGCTATTAAAATCCATGGTAACAAGACTTTTAAATATATATATGCTGCTAAAGTTTTTGAAAATAGTTTCTTCTCATGAATAAGTTAAATACTCTTCCAAATATTTATACTTTCAAGTATTTCTTGACTCCTTTATTCTCACACTATATGCCTCCTACATTACTTTCTCACCCTATGTTCTATATATTCTCTCTCCCTCAGTCAAGAAGTTTTGTCCAGCTTTACTTTCTGGCTTATGCAAGAAATAGGTATACTGAATATACTTTTCAAACCCAGCATGTTCTGTATAACAGATACCTCCCTATCCCCACTGAGAATCACTGCTTTATGGCACTGCTTCAGAAATCATTTTTATACTTGTAAGAAAGGTAAGCGCTAGCTTGTTTTCCATCCAAATTATGATGATGTTCTAATTAGTTGGTCCAAACTATCCGTCTATTATTCTCTCCCAGATTCTCTGCCATACTTTTACTATTTCTGAACAAACACTGATTGTGCCAATGTCTTAAGAAGTGTCAATCTAAGCTGAAATGGTTCCAGCTTCCTTAATATCATCACCAACTGTCTTATTAATTAATTAATGATGCTGTGAATAATAAAGTAATACTGTCGTTAAACCAGCTAAAAAGGAGTAGGCGGCCAACAACACCAATTGCCCCAGTTTACCAGAGTATCTATCAACTATCTAGACGGAAAAGATAAGCGTTCTCTCCCGGGCATGAGAACAGTCAGTAGGAAAATAAATGGTAATAAGCCACGATTGGGGCCAACTACCTTGATTGAATTCTTTGGAATTGAAGATGCTTCTCAAGTTGTTAAAGTGATTTTTTTTTTCCCTCTACTTAAAGCCCAAGGTTTCTGACCCCAGGTAATATAATGAGGGAAATGCTTTATCCTCTTGTGTTTGTTTTAAGTCATCTTTCAGAATTTGGAGATAAACGTAATTCATTGGACAGGCCACACAATGAATCGTTTTCTCACCCTGCTCTGTCAGCTTTATGATGCTGAAAGTAAAGGTACACAGGAAGAGTGAGTATTTGGGATAAAATAGAGTGAGTAAGAGAGAACAACAAAGCCATCCCCAACTGTTGGAAGAGCATTCACTCAAGAGTATTGAATAGCAGCACACTTTTTTTTTTTCATTCCTCTAGTCGAGGTGAACACAGTCTGAGGAGACAGTCGTCAGTTCAAATGATTGATGTTATTTTGCCGAGTTTGTCACCATTACCCCAAGTAAGATCTGGATTGTTTTGTTTGATCGGCTGTTTCTGGCCCTGCTCATCCTGCCTGAACCAAACAAGATGAGAGGTGCATGGATCACTGTAGCCAACACCTGCCTGATGGAGCCCAACACTTGGGCCACCCCCTCCTCCACTTGGGTCACCCCCTCCTCCACTCATCAGTCTCCATCGCTCTGGCAAGAAGGTAATGTCCGAGTGAGTACATGCCACCCCCAATCTGTACAGTACAGTCATGCTTTCTGAGGAGGCTAGCTTACTGTGATTAAAGGTCCCTTTGTTCTTTTGTTGTTGTTGTTGTTCATTCATGGAATGAGGTGAGGGAGGATTGTAGAATATAACTGGCTCCCCCCCCCACCATCTACTCTGTAAGAAGCAAAATACCATTTCTTTGTTATCCTATTGAAGCTTGGCAACAATTCTGTGAAGTAGGTACCATTTTTTTCCCATTTTACAGATAAAGAAATTGAGACTCAGAAATGATACATAGTTTGCTAAAAGTTAGTCAACTCCTAGTAGTTGAACTCTGGACTCCAGGAATACAAGATCTTGCCAGTTTTTGCTCACCATTCTGTCCTCAGTGTCTAGACTGGTGCCTGGCACACAGTAGGCACTCAATATTTGTTGAATCATTTGTGAATTAATAAATAATTGAATTGGAAAAACTAGCATTTATACCTACGGTTCTGATTCCAAAACTCACGGTAGATCCATATCACCTTTTGTGACAACAAAGTAAAACAAAAGTAACAAAACAAAAATGTACAAATTTATCTATGCTATGGGGGAAAAAAGGTACAGAATTCATTGTGAATTGACTTCATCTGGTGAACTTTTTGAGTTTTAGGCCTTTTTGATGTGCATCCTTCATTAAACAGAACAAGCATGTGAGTCATTGTGTGTTGTTTTTTTGTCTTTTGTGGGTTTCTTGTTGTTTTTTCTTCTTTTGTGTTTGTGGTGCTGTGGCTTCCTGTTTAGACATCTGGGCAAAGAGTTGAGCTAATGTTGTAAGTAAAACACTTAAATTAAAACTTCAAATATCTCCTCAACTTATAATTAAATGTACCATATGGTTCTATTTTACCAAAAGATGGGGCCTAATTTAATGTTTTCCTTTTTCAGCAACGAATTTTATCGGCTTGTTCTCAATCATTTTTATGTCAAGCAAACAATTACAACCAAGGCAATATTTTGAGATTTTTAGACAGAAACAATCTCTCACCCTGGGATAAAAATATTGGTTTTGGTGTGGATATATCATTATTTAAACTCATTCAGGAATAAAAAAAATAGTTGCTTAGCTTAACAATTGTTATGACATTACAGGAGAGGTTCACACTTTTCTCCAGGTTTCATCTTCCTACACTTTAATTTGAATGCAATCTGAGACAAAATGCTGATTTTTGCACATTTTACCAGGTATGGTTGAATATCATTTCGGGTGTCTTAAAAATGTCCAGTAAGCAAGTTACAAATACAAGTCTAACTTTTATCATTTGAAAAAGTTCAGGTCTTCTTGTTGACTTTCCTAAATGAGGATAGTGGCATGTGGAGAGTATTAATTAATGTTTAAGGTGAATAGCCTTTTCAAGAGACAATTCCAGTTTTCTGTCCACCGTGCTTCTAGGTCTGCATGTATGTTCAATGACTACAGTCAGTTTAACAGGCAGTTGATTAAAGTCATGGTTTATAATCTTCCCCACCAAATGTATTTTATGAGTAACTATTCTTCTATTCATTTTTAGTCACCAGTTATATAGGCATGTGCCAATATGATCTATTGCCTAAAATTGATAGTTATTCACTTAAAAAAATTTGTTAGTCCCTCTCTGTTCTGAACAGTATTGTCGCTTTTCTAACAATAACAACAAAGTAACACATCTCTGCCCTTCAGAGATAAACAAAATAAGGCAAACACTTTGAAGAGTGTAATAACTCCAAAAGGGAGAAAGTGAATAAAAGACAAGATGACTGTATTGTCAGCTCCAGTAAGAAGTCATTGTGCCCAGAGAACACAGCTTAAGAAACATGGAGAGTCACAGGTGCTATCCATAGTGTACAACGTCATATCCTTGTTTTGCTGTCATTTCAGTTTTCATTGCCCTGTATCTCACTGATGGGCCTTAAAAAAAAAAAAATCATCATCTTGAGAGTTGACAACACAGGCAACAAAAAAGGTGGCCAATAAAGCTGAGCTGAGACATATGGTTCAGCTGTTGACCAGCGTCACTATTGAATAAATGACTGGCTTTGTACATCAGCGTTTTGGGGAGTGATAAGAATAATTCAGATTTGTAACTCAACAAAAATGAGAAATTACTACATAATTTTCTTGAGAATATTTTACTTTGCACACCAAAGGGCTCATTCTTGACTAACTGAAATAGTAAATGCTGTTGTCCACCAAGTCATATGCCCACTCTTAAAAAACAAACAAAAAAAAGAATGCAGATCGTGTCTGGAAAGTGGATCAATTCTGATTCTACGAGCTCGTGAAAGGCTTTTGCAAGGGCCTGGCAATAGGGTGAAAGTGTAGATACGATCAATAAATAGCCAAGTACAAAAGCAAGTTAAAAAATGAAAAACCGTGTCAATCATCCAGATGATATTGCTAGACCATACAATGTGTGCAAAAAGGAAAACTCGTTGGTGTCAGAAAGGAAAACTGGATTTCTCGCTTAAGGTGTTCACTTTTGACCATTGGTTTTGGCATTATTGAAGGCCCCCTTAGGGTAAAAGATTAGGTGGCAGTCATAAGCTTCCTATGTTCTGATTAATACAGGATTTCTTTCTGTTAGGCCACTGGTCCATATCTGGACTTTGCTTCCATGGTATGTGCAGGAGAACAGTCTCAGGATAAGTAGGTCAGCCTCAGGGCTTATTCAAAGTGCTTTAAATGTGGGAGGGTTGAACAGCCCTAGTAAAAAGTACGCTAGTTTTTGAGGCCAACCCAGGCCCTATGAAGCTATTCAACAAGTGAAGCCTCAAATCACTGTTTACTCATATATGAGGGGAGCCTTATATAAATATACAAAATATAACAAATTCCTAGTTGTGTCAAAATAAAGGTATTTGAACTGTCAGAAATAAAACTCAAGGTTACAGTGAGCACACCTTGCAAATTTGCCTTTACAAAGGTAAAGAGTTTATGTTTATTTCCTTGCTTAAACTATCATAATAGGCACATTTAAATTTTTTGATAATTTTTGAGGGGCATGCTTTTGAGCTGTGACATACGGTTAACAGCATATTTTAGATTGATATTACAATGGTGTCCCATGCAAAGCATTTAAAAGGAATTTGGGCATGTCGGAAAAATGGCAGTAAGTGGAGACTTAAATATTCATTCAGTGTGTTATCAAAAGTACTTTGTGCTTTATAAAAGGAATACCAGATTTTTAAAACATTTATTTCTTCATTTGGTTCTCAGTTGTTTTACATTCTTCCTATAATACACACACACACAAAAAAAAACCATTATCGTTGAGTTGATTCTGACTCATAGTGACCCTATAGGACAGGGTAGAACTGCCCCATAGAGTTTCTTTCTGGTTAGCTGCCATAGCACTTAACCACTACATCATAGTTCTTTCCCAGGAACACCTTGTCAAATATGCAACTGAGGGCTCCTAGTTTGTTTTTTTTTTTTTTTAATTCACCTTTGCTGTGTTACCAGCTACACATAAATAGATGAGATAAGAGAATTGAAAGATCTATTATGTGCTTTCCTAGTATGTGAAATGCAGATGCATGGGCCCATGATCAAAACAGCCTGGAAAGCCACAGCATTGCTAAAGCCTAGAAAATTCCATTAAAATACCCCTTGTGGCTCAGTAGGCCTGTTTGCCTTCTCCTTCAAGATCAGATTTGAGATCATTTATATACAAATACCCTTACTCAGCGTGCTTTCTTCTAGCCACAGGAAACATTACTCACCTTATCCATTTTCTTCTAACTGATATTTCTCCCACCAAAATCTCCTCGGTAATTTTTCAAATCGTTTGAATTTTCTGTTGTTGTCTTGGTAGAGAAAAAGTTTTGTAACGTGTGAAAAATAACAAGCTGATTAAATTATTAAAAGTTTCTTAAAGCCTGATGGTGTGAAACCCCAAGTAAAAATAACTCCTTAATATTCTAATACAAGCCATCAGAACCGTCTTGTAAGAACATGACAGTCAATCTTATTGAATAGTACTTTTTTAAAACTCGAGAGAGATTAATAGGGTATTTAATTTCATTTGATTTTTAAAAAAAAAAAATTCAGAACATTAAGTCAGATACAGTTTCCTCTTCAACTACTAAAATGCCTTAATGGCAACACTACTGTTAGTGCTCTTAAGGTAAAGTGGAATTTTAAGGCACTTAATCTTTGCATTTTTATAGGATAATATGACCATTAATGAACAAAGTGACACAAGAAAATGAAACCTGGTACATTTTCTGATTTGACTATGATCCTGAGAGCAGTGATATATATTTGCTGCAAATCATAAAATTATTTGTCATTTTAAAATGTTTCTCATAAATTAGTAGAGGATTGAAGTAGGTATCTGCATATTTAATTAAGCTGAGAAATCAGACAATTTCCTCACAATTAAAGGTATTTTTTGGGGCATATCCACAGGATTAAAATTACCAGAGAATCTTTCATAACTTCTATTTCAATTTTTCCATAAAAATATATGGAGTCCCTGGGTGGTAGAAGCTGTTAATGCTCTAAGTTGAAGGTTCAAGACCAGTCTTGGAAGAAAGGCCTTATGATCTATTTTCCTCAAAAAAGAAAAGAAAAATCAGCCATGGGAGACCCTATAGAGCACAGTTCTACTCTGACACACATGGGGTCACCATGAGCTGGAATTGACTTGATGCAACTTTTTTAAATGAGAATAGATATAAGTATACAAGATAAAATAAAAGAAATATGTCAGGGTCCTTGAGAAATGAACTGCATTGAGCTACTTTCTTTTTTTCCACAAGGTAAGGTCTTCTAATTGAATTTAATCAATGGAAAATAATTTTGTTTATCAAGAAGATTGTACATATCTGTATGTATCAGATGTTTTCCCCTTTGGAGACACACAAAGATGATTTAGTAATATATTCTCATAACTTAAAATGGAGCCCTAGTGATAGAATGGTTAAGAGCTCAGCTGCTAACCAAAAGATTGGCAATTTGAATCCACTAAGCTGCTCCTTGGAAGCCCTATGGGGCTGTTCTACTCTGTCCTGTAGGGTCGCTATAAGTCAGGATCGATGGCAGGTTTTTTTTTTTTTTTTTTAATAACTTAAAATGGAATGTTGTTGTCATTAGGTGCCATCAAGTCAGTTCTGACTCATAGCGACCCTATGCACAACAGAACGAAACACTGCCCGGTCCTGAGCCATCCTTACAATCATTGTTATGCTTGAGCTCATTGTTGCAGCCACTGTGTCAGTCTACCTTGTTGAGGGTCTTCCTCTTTTCCACCACCCTGTACTCTGCCAAGCATGATGTCCTTCTCCAGGGACTGATCCCTCCTGACAACTTCTCCAAAGTACGTAAGATGCAGTCTCACCATCCTTGCCTCTAAGGAGCATTCTGGTTGTACTTCTTCTAAGACAGATTTGTTCGTTCTTTTGGCAGTCCATGGTATATTCAATATTCTTTGCCAACACCACAATTCAATGGTGTCAATTCTTCTTCGGTCTTCCTTATTCATTGTCCAGCTTTCACATGCATATGATGCGATTGAAAATACCATGGCTTGGGTCAGGTGCACCTTAGTCTTCAGGGTGACATCTTTGCTCTTCAACACTTTAAAGAGGTCCTTTGCAGCAGATTTACCCAATGCATTGCATCGTTTGATTTCTTGAGTGCTGCTTCCATGGCTGTTGATTGTGGATCCAAGTAAAATGAAATCCTTGACAACTTCAATTTTTTCTCCGTTTATCATGATGTTGCTCATCGGTCCAGTTGTGAGGATTTTTGTTTTCTTTATGTTGAGGTGTAATCCGTACTGAAGGCTGTGGTATTTGATCTTCATCAGTAAGTGCTTCAAGTCCTCTTCACTTTCAGCAAGCAAGGTTGTGTCATTTGCATAACACAGGTTGTTAATGAGTCTTCCTCCAACCCTGATGCCCCGTTCTTCATATAGCCTAGCTTCTTGTATTATTTGCACAGCACACAGATTGAATAGGTATGAAATAGTGTATTAGAAAGGGAAGACTTGCTGTACAATGTCTCTTTAGGGAGATTTTGTAACGCCTTTTCTTTTTCAATCAAACATGCTTATAGTATAAGCACGTATTTTGTTTAACACACCATAATATGTATGAAAAAAAGGCAAGAATTGCTATAAAGATGAATAAGACCCAGCCCTGGTCCCAACTTCAAGACCGTTTTCAAATAGGATAGTTTTAAGAAGAACCATGATGGTTGCAAATTCAATTCTTCTATCGAATACAATTTCAAAATGTAAATTCAATTTCATTCAGCTGTATGTATGCTTAACAATTTGTGAAGAACCCTGCTACTTCTGTAGCTTTTTAGGTGACTTTCTTAAAATGGAGATTTTGTCCAAGAAACACGTGTGTGCTCTCTCTTTAGTCTCTGCAATGTCATGCATCGTAAATGGAGTGACAGTATTAATACAAAGGTGGTGATGATTGATCTATCCAACACATATTTATTGAACACCTACTGTATTCCAGGAACATGGTATTCAGTTTTCAGTTAAGTCATTTGGAACCTGGCATCTCTATACCACTAATTAACTGTTTTAAATTAAAAATAAATTAGCATATCCAGGATATCCTATTGTTGCTAGCTTCATTCTCTTCAAGTTTATGAATATTTGGATATAGCTAGATATCATTGAAATAATAAGTTCCAGTTCTTGTGCAATTACAAATTATATCATCTGATAAAGCAATCTTGGTGGGGGTATGAATTAGATTAAGTTGAAGAATGCATCTGTTTGCAGTAGGAGATTCAAGATTATTTGAACAAATTATTGATATTTTTTCAGATCAAATAGTTGTGATAATTACATCGGGCAGCTGGAATTGTTCCAGTGCTGTTATCTGTAAGCTGCACTGTGTCCAAATCTAGTTGCGCTCCAGTATTTTCCTTTAATATACTATAATGTGTCTTTTACTCTTTTTCAGCAGCTATATTTTGTCCCAGTGTGAATATGATCTAAGGATCAATTTTATTAATCTAGCCCCTTTCCCATTTTAACGGCTTAATTAAATCATCATGAAGTGCACTGTTTTCCTGTGAGAAAAAGATCCATTTCCTCAGCGTCTCTCCTAAACATACTAAATCTCTGAAATAGTCACCTTCTTGGTATTTCCTAAACTGTACTTTTTCCAAATCTATTTTCTTTTCCCTGAGGAATTCCATAATGACCAATCCAATAGTTCCTCTAAAAAAAAAAAAAAAAAAAAAGGTGAGGTAAAATTGGCAATGATGCCACTGCCCTTGATTTATTATCTATTCTGTTAGAAACACAATGAAGCACCTTCCTTCTTTTAAGCAGTGCCTCCTCACATCAGATGCTATGCCTTGGAAATTTCTTCACCATCTGTTTTTAGGTTACCTTTTTTGTCACATGCTGATTTCCAGTTGAATTTCTTGCTCCAAGCTTGTTTACACTGTGTTATAAATATGCTTGTTGCTTCTCGGTCCAGCAACCAAGTGATAAAAAACTATCATTCCCCCAAAGCCACCATTTCTGATTAAGAAAAAAGAATGACCTAAGCAAAATTAGATGACAGTATAGAGACCGTGGACCAGTTTTATTTCTGAAAGAATAACAGGATTTTTTTTTTAAACTCTTTATTCCTTAAACTTTATTTCCATAATCTTTAATCACTGATAATCTAAACAGATGAAAAAACCCAAATTATTTAGTTTAGGAAGAAAACGGAATCATATCAGTAGTTGTTGTTGTAGTTGTTAGGTGCCACCCAGTCAGTTCTGACTGATAGCGATCATCAGCAGCAGACCCATCTCGTTGAGGGTCTTCCTCTTTTTCGCTGACCTTCTGCTTTACTAAGCATGATGTCCTTCTCCAGGGACTGGCCCCTCCTGATAACATCTCCAAAGTACTTGAGACAAAGTCTCACCGTCCTCCTTTCTAAGGAGCATTCTGACCGAACTTCTTCCAAGACAGGCTTGTTCGTTCTTCTGGCAGTCCATGGTATATTCCGTATTCTTCATCAACACCATAATTCAGAGGCATCAATTCTTCGATCTTCTGTCTTCATTGTCCAGCTTTCATGTGCATATGAGTAGTTAACTATGTGTAAATACGGTACATAGTTGTTGTGTCCTACATTCATAGATTTAATTCAACTATATGGTCTAGGAAAGCCGAATAGTAGAACTTCCTTTGATTATGGGAATGTTCTATATATATCTGTACTGTTCAGTTTGGTAACCACTAGCCATGTGTGGCTGTTGAGAACTTGAAATGTAGCTAGCGGGAATGATAGGCTCAATTTTTTATTTTATTTTAATTAATTTAGAAACAATATCCCTCTATGTTGCCAGCAACAAATTTACAGCAATTTTCAGTTGTTCACTATCCATGAGCATATTTTCACTAGAAAACCCCAAGACCTTTTGCTCCACCTAAGTTGGAAATGACCAAAAAGTTTAAAAACCCTGTATACCAAATTACAAGAAGAGACTGAAACTCAATTTGCTTTCTTCATAATACCTAAAACCATGCCATGTACATATTAGGTGCCAAAAACATATACTTAGTAGGTGGTACAAACAGTTAAGAGTTTGACCATGAACCTAAAGTTTGGTGGTTTGAACCATTAAAAAAAAAAGGAAACACTGAGGCCCAGATTGATGGATTCCTCTGAGTGCACAGGAAAATTCACAGGGATCACTGACCATTGTGGAATGTGCCCCCCAAAAAGATAAAAGGAAATATCGTGGAGACTTAGTGACCATGAAGTTGCATAGATTTCCCTTTGTGACAAAGACATCTGGTAAGCAAAAACTAGCTAATAGTTTATCTTATGCAAAGAATGTGACTTTAGGTAATACCCCTGCTTCCTGAGAGATGATTCTAAAACTTTAAAATTTCCTGAATAGTTGAGGTGACTTTATTATTTTAACTCCCCAGACTACCCCTGATGATTTGTGCATACGTATGGGGAGCTGGAGAGGCTGCAGAGACCACCTAGTAACCTGAATTCAGGAAAGAAGGCATCATCCAATCTATCAGGCTAAGATTAGCCAATGGTTAACTTTCTACTACATTTCCTGCTTTTCTCCTTAAACCTCATTGTAAATGGCCTAAAATGAGCCACCTTTTTTTTTTTTTTTAACAGAAAGGTCTCCCTGTATGCATACAGATTATTGTTCAAATAAACTCTATATACTTTAATTTCTTTGTGCTTCAATAATTCTTAACAGAACCCATCCAGCAGTGCCAAGGAGGAAAGACCTGGTGATCTGCTTCCATAAAGACTAGAACCAAGAAAACCCGATGGAGCAGTTCTGCTCTGTAACACAGGGCATTGCCATGAGTCAGAATCAACATGACAACAGTAAGTTTAATTTTTTTGATCCCACGCACAGGAGTAATACCTATCCATATGTAATTATTAATTATTACCAACTTAATTTTTTGTTTGAAGGCCTGAGAATCCAGCCTAAGATTTTACAGTTACCGAGTGCACTTACTTCTGTGGTAAAACCGTAGATTTTGATGGATTTGTTTGGTTAGGTCAGATGTAATAAGTGGATGTAGTGGTTTAATTTTCTTCACACAAATGGGAGGCAATAATTGTTTACATCATCCTCATTTACCTTCTGTAGATTATGATCGATTTCTAAATTTATACTAGATGCACATCCGAAGGAATTTAAAGTGGAGTCTTTTACAAATAAAATAGTAAGCTTTCTATTCAAAACATGATAAGATCCCTTGTTTTATTGATATCAAAGTCACAGACCTGCTTAAAGGCTGCAGTAAAAGAGAAGTAATTCATACGTTCATTCATCCCAAAATGGGTAGCAGAAACATTTTAAATACTGCAGATTAGTCTCACTCTTCAACTGAAAATGAAAGGAAAGGTTTGGCATCCCATGGAGCAGGGTATTTCTACCCTGGTGTGTTTTACCAGTTAATGCTAATTGGCTTCATTTTAATCCTCTGTTACAGTGCTTCTCAAACTCTGGCTTGTTTAAGAGTCACCTGGAGAGCTTGTTAATACAGATTCCTGGGTTCTGCCCCCAGAAATTCAGAAGATCTTGGATGGTGCCCCAAATTAGCACATCTCATAAGTTCCAGGTGATGCTGATGCTGCTAGGCCCCCCTCCCTGCCAGAAAAAAAAAAAAAAAAAACCAACCTTTGGTGGAGGTGATTCTGACTCCTAATGACCTATGTGTTTCTGAGTAGAACTCTGTGTTCATAAGGTTTCCTTGTCTGTAATCTTTACGAAGATGTCTCTGGGTGACTCAAATGGTTAAGCACCGGCTACTAACTGAAAGGTTGATGGTTCAAATCCACCCAGAGGTGCCTGGTGATTTGCTTCCGAAAGGTCACAGCCTTGAAAACCCTATGGAGCAGTTCTAGTCTGCACACATGAGGTCACCATGAGTCAGGATCCACTCAATGGCAACTCACTACAACAAGAACAATCTTTAAGGAAGAAGATCATCAAGCCTTTCTTCCATGGCCCTGCTGAGTGGTTTTGAACTGCCAGCCTTTGGGTGAGTAGCTGATTGCAAAGACATTTGCACCACCCAGAGACCTTAACTCGTTGCCATCAAATCAATTCCAACTCTTAGTGACCCTATAGGACAGAGTAGAACTGCCTCATAGGGTTTCCAAGGCTGTAATCTTCACAGAAGCAGACTGCCATATCTTCCTCCCTCAGAGTGGCTGGTGGATTGCAACCGCTGACCTTCAGTTAGCAGCTGAGTGCTTAACCACTGTGCCACCAGGGCTCCTTAGGGACCTTTAAACCTACTACCCACTACCATTGAGTCAATTCCAACTCATAGGGACCTTGGAGGACAGATTAGAATTCCCCCATAGGGTTTCCAAAGCTGTAAATCTTTATAAAAGAAGACTGCCACATCTTTCTCCCACAGAGTGGCTGGTGGGTTTGAACCACTGGCCTTTTGGTTAGCAGCCCAGCGCTTAACCTAGGGCCTTTAAAGGACACAATTTCAGTAACATTTAAAGTCCGCTGACATACGAGATGTCCTTTGTAACATAAAACTTAGATGTTATGAAGGAAACACTTGCCTTGGCCATGTAAGAAACATCATGATCATTAATTAACAGTGTTTGCTGCTGTTTTGGACTGAATCGTGTCACCCGAAAATGTGTGTCAACTTGGCTAGGCCATGATTTTCAGTATTGTGTGGATCCAGGGTCCCTGTGCTGCAAAAAACAGGGGAAGATTGATGACAAAGACCTTCCTCCTGAGCTGACAGAAAAACCCCTCCCCTGAAGCTGGCACACTGAATTCGGACTTCTAGCCTCCTAGACTGTAAGAGAATAAATTTCTCTTTGTTAAAGCCATCTACTTGTGGTATTTCTGTTATAGTAGCACTAGATAACTAAGACAGCTGTTATTAAAATATTATTCCTGTGTATCTCAAAAGCAAAGGATGACCTTTTATGGGTGCATCAAATAGTAAGGGACCAGAAACAAAATAGTTTAGTTCTCATTTTAGAATCTAATGTTACTGAAATAAAGATTTTTTACCTGCAGGTTCTCAACATATGTTATTAAGTCTTCAGTACCTTCAGTAGCTGTCTTGGAATTGGAACATGTCATGTATGCTATATAATGTTATAAACTAGAGAGAAGTAGAGGGTTGGGTTAGCTTGGTTGGAATTTAGAGATTATTTGATAAATGGGTTACTTTTTAGAATTTAACTGTGCTACTACTTAAGGGAAAAGGGAAAGAAAGAAAACATCTCTCAGTATTAAATAGTTGACCCTGGCATCTATTTCACGTTTTTCCTGGAAAATGGCACCAACAGCAGCTTTTCTAATACTATGTTAGGGCTTCGTTTTAAGACTGTAGATAGAAGGAAAGAGTGCCATCTACTGAATAAACAGAATGCTTACTCCAGTACAGTGGATGCCCTTGATGCCCTGGCTTGTCCTTAACACCTTGAGAAAAAATTGGTGCAAATATGTCCATAGACATTAAGAACAGAGTGCCCAGAAATGATAGCCATTTGGATTTAGACCCTTCAAAACTAAAGGACTCAAAGTTGTTAATTTGTTTAAGCAGTGCTCATAGTTGTCACAATTAAACAGGGACTTTGGGAGGCCCCACCTGTTGAATCTAAGGGCAGGTGAGAGATAAAAGCCTTGATGAAATACTCCTAAATTTGTGAACAGTAGCTAAGAGAAAGCACCTTAACAAAATGCTGTTTATTTTTTATTCCAAATTGCAAAATCACTTAATCTTCCATCCAGGTAAGAGTCTGTAGTAATTCTATTCAAGTTTAAAGAAATTTTATCTCTCAAATCCTCCAAATATATTCTTTCAATTGGTTTGTGGGATTTAATAAAAACAAGATTCTTTTCCAAATATCTACTCCAACATATATCAAAACCACAGATTCTGGAAGGATTGTGTTGGTTTAAATCCAGGATCTGCTATTTACTAGATATGTGGCTTTGCACGCTTATTTGTACATCGATTTGCTAATCTGTGAAGTGTGGGTGGTAATCTCATAGAATTAATATGAGAAAATGAAATTAAGTGTAAATCCCATGTTTAAACTCTCAGTAAATATAAGTTGCCTTTAACATTTATTGGAAATCTCTTAAATGTCTAAATCTGAGGAAATCCTGAAAGGCACAGTTAAATAACAGAAAAAGTTAAGGTAAAACTCAAGTGTAATTCAATTTTGAAAATAGAAAAAAAATTTTTTAGGAGTTTCTCTCCACATTACATAAAGTTTTACTAGTACTAAATGCAATGGTATTTTCATAAATGCTTTGCAAATATGCTGCCAGTCATATTAATTTTTTAATATGTTTACTTTATAGGGTCAGAAATTAATATGATTTAATATGAAGTTTTACTGTTTGCCCCCAGAGAATTCTTGCATAGGAGAGCTCGTTACTTCCAAATGCTGAAGTCAAACTGGAATACCTGAATAATATTTTCTGCTCAAATTTGTATGTTTGTTTAGGTTGTGGTTTTGTTTTTGTTGTTTCTTAAATTAGGCTATACAGTCATGCATTGATTAATGTCCACGATACATTCTGTGAAATAGGACATTACGTGATTTGGACATTGTGCGAACACCATATTATGGATGAAGGTCCTTTCAGGCATTTGCTTTCAGAATAAGGAGGTTTCGTCCATATTAAAAATTTGCTGGGGCAAATAACCTCCCTCTACAATTAGTTTATCTAAGGTTGCAACAAATTCTTCTGCTGCCTTCACATCAGCACTTGCAGATGCACCACTAACTTTTACATTATGTAGCGAAAAACGTTGTTTGAAGCCATTGGACCACCCAGAGCTAGCACTAAACTCAATATCGTAGTCTGGTCCTGCTTAGTTTTGAAGCATCTCAAACAAGCTTCCTGACTTAGCAGTGATTGTCAACGTCCTGAGAGTGATTCACTTTTGTATCTGGTCCTCAATCCACATCACTAGCACTTTTTCCATATCTGATATAGGTCCCTCTTGCGTTTTCATAAGCCTTGTAGCTTTCAGTGGAGCTGATCTTTTAACAACTTGGAGAATTTTTTCTTTGTTTTTGAGGATTATCGTGATCATTGAATGTGACTTGCCTACATCTGCTGTGCCTTGTTCTCCAATCAGAATTTCTGAACTCTATTATAACCTTCTGGGACCATGAACCTGTATACGGTGGGATGTTGCCTGAACAGATGTTGTGTGGTACATGGCTGTATAGTATTCTCCCCTGTTAAATGTATCAGAGTTCTGCTGAAAATTCATTAGATAAATTAAATAAATTACTATTTCATAAGTTATCATATTCAGAAATAGGGCAATGATTTAAAAATGGAGGTTTTAGGCTTCAGTAAAAATAATTGCTGGCTGCCAACAGTCCAGGTGCTGTACAAAAAGGGAGATCAATAGATAGCTATGACAGCAATTAAGATATTTATTAGATTTCAGACAATTTATCATTATGGATAATGCCACCATATGTGAATCACTGTGCCTTCCGATTGGCTTATTTTTGGTTGTCTGTAATTTACTTTAATCTATTTTAGTATAAACAGTGTTGTGTGTGTGTGTGTGTGTGTGTGTGTTAGCTTTAGTCTATACCTGGAAACAGTTAACCAAATGAGAAATCTCCAGGTGATAAGCTAGCATTTAATAGGCTCCCTACAGTCAAAAGTCCACACCAGAGGTATCTACTCATACTATATTCTGTCTGACTGACCTGTTTAATTAACATTAAGGGTGTTAGTGATGGCCTTTAATTGGTTAAATTGGTAGAGTTCAGCATATGAGGACTGTCAGGAAAATTGTAGAGACATGCCACACTTACACGGACATGATAAAAGAATCTAGAAAGATCAATATTCTGTGCTCTGAAGAAAAATGCCCTAGGCTTGATTCATAAATGCTGATTCTGAGAGTTTTTGTTTCCCTGCTCCGACTAGATGATTCAGCTACCTCTGCTACTAGATGATTTTCATGAATACAACTGCATTGTTATGGACTGAATCATGTCACTTCCAAAATAGGTGTTGAATTCCTCACCCTTATAGCTGTGGATGTAATCCTACTTGGAAACAGGGTTTTTACTTTGTTATGTTAATGAGGTTATACCAGTATAAGGTGGATCCTAAACCTAATCACTTCTGAGTTATATAAAGACCAGAATAGATGCAGAGGCACATACACAGCGAGAAGAGGAAGACAGAAAAGAGAGACACGTGCATCTACAAGGATTGCTGTCAGCTCCTAAAAGCCAAAATAGACAATAAAGGGAGTCCTTCTAGAGCCACGGAAACTCTGGTGGCATAGTGATTAAGTGCTCCAGCTGCTAACCAAAAGGTCAGCAGTTTGAATCCACCACATGCTCCTTGGAAACTCTATGGGGCAGTTCTATTCCGTCCTATAGGGTCGCTATGAGTCAGAATCGACTCGATGGCAGTGGGTTTGGTTTGGTTTCTAGAGCCACACCCTGAATTCAGATTTCTAGCCTCCTGAACTGTTGGAAAATAGATTTCTATTCTTTAAAGCCACCCACCATAGTATTTGTGTTACGGCACCACTATGTAGCTAAGACAGTCATGTAAGGCATGGTTGAAATGCCTAAATGGATAGCTGGGATGTCATCAACCTTCCAGCAGAGAGGGGATGTCTACTTATGCATCTGTCTCCTATACATCTTTGCACATGTAACAGTATGTGTACTGATGATTTAACTTGCTGGATTCTTTTGTGGCCATTTCTAAATAGTTTTCCAATGTAGACAAAATTTACAGAGGAGTAATGTTAAGCCAGAAAAACTTCATATCCACTCAGGTACAGAATAGAATCCTAAATTGAAATAAAAAAAAATTGAAATAAGGCATGATAATTGATTTCTTTAATGAATATATGAATCTGGCATTACGACTGCCCCTGCAGCAGCAGAAGCATAAGTCCTGAAGACATTTCACACATGATGAATCCCAAACTGGGGGAGGGGGGTGGACAGCGAATATTTAGAAGACTTCAGTAAAAAGCCTAATTCCCCATATGGGCAGTAACACACTAACTTAGTTTCCTCATGTAGAAAGTAGAAACAACAATTGTTTGACCATGCTTATTAGACGATTGCAAAGAACAGATGAGATTATGCAAGTAAAAGTACTTTGCAGATTGTATGGTTGATATAAGTAGCATTATTTTATAAATCCAAAGAAGAACAGAACCAGTAGCTGTTGTTGTTCTTGTTAGGTGCCATTGACTGGGATCCAATTCATAGTGACCCTATGTAGAGCAGAACAAAACACTGCCCAGGCCTACACCATCCTCATGATCATTGTTACGCTTGAGCCCATTATTGCAGCCACTGTATCAATCCATCTCATTGAGGGTCTTCCTCTTTTTTGCTGACCCCAGTAGCTGTAGCTTCTAACAAAGTCTATACAAATGCCAGGGTGTGGGGGGAGGCACCCTACTTAAAAAAATTTATATATATATAAATATACATATGTATATATCTGTCTTTAACTATATTGAGATATAAAAAAAAAAACTAGTGCCATCGATATGTCTATATCTTTCACTATATATACATCTATATATGTATATGTGTGTGTACATATATATGTGTGTGTGTGCATATATATGTGTGTGTGTTTGTACATATATGTGTGTGTTTGTGTGTGTATGTATATATATATATATATATATCCACCCCGGAATCTCAGATAGTTTTGTATTGTAGTATGTAATAAACTGTTGATAATGAACGTAATCCAGTTTGGAAATTCACAGATACGAGGTTCTGACTGGTAAAAAAATCCATACTTTTCAACTGCTAGAGGTAAGTGAAAGAACTATAAGAACCTCCGTCCTCTTAACATTCCTTCCAGATCAGAAAGTTAACTATTTAGAAATGGGCACAAAAGATTCCCTCAAGTCAAATCATCTGTACACACAAAGTTGTATTTATTCCTTTATACACAGCTTGTCCCTCCAACTGTCATTTGATCAGTGCGTGGTCATTCAACTGCAGGAGAATGAATGCTGCTGATAAAAAATACATCACTCTTTGGATCCCTTCACTTGTCAGATGAAACTTTGTTAAATAGAGAAGTGTTTGTTTTTAATTAGCGCTTTCAGTGTGTCTACTGGTGCACAGCCTTTCTGTAAGGTCATGAGGAATAACATACAATGAAATGTCTAAAACTCTGTTAATTCTGCTGATTCCGTTCATAGCCCATAGGAGTCTTCATTTTAAGGTATCAAAGTATTGTTTTTCCTCTGTTAAGAAATTGTTATATCGAGTATCTCATTCTCATGAGGTTTTTAATGCTTTTCATAATGGCTATGATGTCTCTTGAAAGATTGATTGCACAGAACAAGTGTCCCTGAGCTCCACTGTTTAATTGTGAAACTTCTTTGTTTTCTCAAAATCAGGGTAGAAGCTGGAGTAACTTCCCAGTTTATCGTTTTCCCACATTTCTGACTGCCTTCTAATCAGAAACAGGAAAATATTTTATTGAGAAATTTAAAAAGACAGTTAAAATTCAGTCTTCTAGTAACTTGAAGCATTCTGTTACAGATTTAGCAAATTATCTTTCTGAACTCAAGTTCCTTGTTTCTTCGTGGTAGCTGGATCTGAATCTCATTTGTCTTTGTAACTGGATTTTTTTTTTCTCACTTTTTCCTTAGACAACTTCTTGTGGGGAAAAGAAGGGTGGGGTAGGGATATAGTTGCTAAATAAGGCCACATGAGGACAGGCCTTCTGTGTTCCTACACAGGCATCTTGTCCCAAATATAATACTACTGACTCAGAGAACGGCCAACCTAATGGATACCGGCTGCCTGGGTTTGAATCCCTGCTCCACCACTTAAAATTTGAGTGACCTTGGACCAGTTATTATAAACTCTCTGTGCTTCCATTTTTGCATCTATAGCAAGAGTATAACGACAGTACTTCATAGAAATGTCTCTAGAAAAAAATTTTAAAACATTGGTCATGTAAAGTACTTAGAACAAATTTCTGGCACATTGGAAAAACAAACAAAAAAATGAACAAACAAACAAACAGTTGCTGTCAGGTTGATTCTGACTCATGGTGATCCCATGTGCGTGGAGTAGAGCCATACTCCACAGGGTTTTCAGTGGCTATGGTCTTTCAGAAGCAGATCTCCAGACCTTTCTTCTGAGTCACCTCTGGGTGGGTTCAAACCACCAACCTTTCAATTAGTAGACAAACGTTTAACGGTTTGCACCATCCAGGGACTCCTGGCACATAATAAGTGTTTAACTAACATTAGGTGTTATTACTACATTGTCACTTTTCCTCTGCTGAATTCTCTTTATCTGATAAACTTTATTTTGTAAGCTGTCGGTGATACGGCCTATTTTGGCACCATTGCAAGGGCTGCCATCTTCTCAAATACAAAGCAATTGAGAACAATCCAGAATAAATTAGAACTCTGAAGATATGTCAGCACCTTCACTGGAGACTCATTTTCAAAATGCCTGTTAACTCCAGGGCACTGCTGCCAGGGAAGGAGCCATTCTTTGAATATCTATTTGTTTTCACGTTTTTATTTTCTTAAACCCTCTATTCAAATGTTAGGAAGAATTTTGTGGAAACACACTAAATTCACCATTTATTTAGTGGGCCAAGCCCATTACAAAGTGGAAAGTACTCCATCTGCTGGAATAGCTTGAGTTTCTCTGTTTTCAGACAAAGCAATGTGCCATAATGACCAAGTTGAGGGCAAAAATTTTAGAATACAGGTCCTGGATTAAAGCCTTGGCTCTGCTACTTTCCGGCTGGGTCCCTTCAGTTTACTCATCTGCAAAATGGGGATAAGAGTAACAGTTCCCTGCCTTTAGGGTTATTGTGAGGAGTTGGCATAGGAAAAGCACTGCAGCCAAGATCTGCAACACAGTAAGTAGTCAATATTTGGTGCCTGTCGTTACGTAAAGGCTAGTTTCTACTTTGCTCGATCTCGGTGAGGACTGTTGTTCTATTTGCCATCTAGTCATAGTGAGGACTAATGATCCAAAATTGTGTGGACTCTTCAGATCAGGCCACTGTATCTTAGAGATGAAAGAGATGTAAGACATTCACTCATCAAATTCCTTTACAGAGGGGAAAAAAAAAAATGAGGCCCTAAGGACCTCAAAAGATGACTTGCCCAAGGATTGCAGTAACTTTAGTTTGGCCTCAAGTAAAAGATTTTTCACATATTCTACTGTACTGTTCTCAAAACAAACACTTGTAGGACATGTATATGTGATACAGCCTTATCTGATTTATGTCAAGCTGTCTTAGACTGCCAAGCAGTGTCTAGATTCTAAGAGTGGACAAGAAATATTAGATAAAAACTTCCTTGGGAACAGAAAGGGTGAGCTATCTAAACTGTTCTACATAGTTGTTTTTCCACTTGTAAAAATCAGGAAACGACACAAAATTTTGCATAAGTTCTTTTTTTATGACAATTGTCCATAAATTTCAGGAAGCAAAACGTGGTTCCCATACATTGATAGTTGGGGAAATTTCCAAGATACAGATAGTAGGCTTTAATGAAAAAGGAATATAGATTGTCTATGCTGCCTTACTAATGAGGATCAAAGACCACAGCCTTAAGTATGGATTGCACCTCAATATAAAGAAAACAAAAATCCTCACAACTGGACCAATGAGCAACATCATGATAAACGGAGAAAAGATTGAACTTGTCAAGGACTTCATTTTACTTGGATCCACAATCAACAGCCATGGAAGCAGCAGTCAAGAAATCAAAAGACGCATTGCATTGGGTAAATCTGCTGCAAAGGACCTCTCCAAAGTGTTGAAGAGCAAAGATGTCACCCTGAAGACTAAGGTGCGCATGACCCAAGCCATGGTATTTTCAATCGCATCATATGCATGGGAAGCTGGACAATGAATAAGGAAGACCAAAGAAAAGTTGACACCTTTGAATTGTGGTGTTTGCGAAGAATATTGAATATACCATGGACTGCCAAAAGAATGAACAAATCTGTCTTGGAAGAAGTGCGGCCAGAATGCTCCTTAGAGGCAAGGATGGCGAGACTATGTCTTGCATACTTTGAACATGTTGTCAGGAGGGATCAGTCCCTGGAGAAGGACATCATGCTTGGCAGAGTACAGGGTCGGCAGAAAAGAGGAAGACCCTCAATGAGGTGGATTGACACAGTGGCTGCAACAATGAGCTCAAGCATAATAACGATTGTAAGGATGGGTCAGGACCAGGCAGTGTTTCGTTCTGTTGTGCATAGGGTCGCTATGAGTCAGAACCAACTCGACAGCACCTAACAACAACAAGAACATGCTGCCTTTAATTTTTAAAAGCACAGAGTAGAACTCTCTAAATCTGTGCTGTACAATATGGAAACCATATGTGGTTACTTAAATTTAACTTCAAATCAACTAATTTAAATAAAATTTACAAGGCAGTTCCTCAGTTGCCTAGCCACATTTCAAGTGCTCGGTAGCCGCATGTGTCTAGGGGATACGATATTGGACAGCTCGGATGAACATTTTCATCATCTCACAAAGTTCCATTGGATGGTGCTGCTATAGACCACGTAAGGGTTACTCATATTTAGTAGAGTTGGCTGTAGAATGGCCAGCAATACCAGCATAGAGAAAGAAGTGTTTTCACAAGGTGTAAAAATGAACTTGCATGGATGACAAGCAAGAAAATGGCCTGAACTCTTCGGGGAATTTAATCAAATCCAGGGCATTCACTATGCAAGGAAGAGTCTGTAATGTGTATTATGAGAGATTCCAGGAAAAAAAAAAAAAAAAGACCCTGCAGGCTTTAAGGGGAATAAAGGGCAAACATTAAACTAATTCTGATGGAGGCTCACCTGATTTTCTAATTTATTTATAAGCATCTTGAAGTATTTTTCACTTTCAGAGTCACAACAGCGTCTTTTCCAGTTAATATTTATGTTACTTACATTACACATGGAAAACAGGTAACACTTTCAAATGCTGAAATATGTGGAAGAAGATCATGTTGGCTCAGGAATGAGTCTGTCCGTGGAAAATGTCCATGTAGCTATAACTACACTGATCACCATTATAATTTTAAACAGGAGATACATTTTTATCTGCTTAGATTTTAGTTTGGCAGTAAAATATCTAATGATTATTCAATTTGGTCTGAAGTATAAAATATCATTAGTAGTTCTGGCTGCATAAGTGCTTTGAAATTCGTTCTTAACTGTGCCTATTGCTCTTTGCTGTGGATTGAACTAATTATTATTAGTAGTTTCCAGCCTTGAAGTCAGGAAGAAAGAATTGAAATTTTGCCCTCACAACTCTGACCTTTGACAGTAATGATAATGCTTATATTGAAATTGTACTTTAGAGCTTACAAAATGCTTTTAGGCAAAGTGTTTTCACATAAAGCAGCTCACTTGTTCCTGAAATAATCCCATGAAACAGACAAGGAAGTTGTTTGCATTCTTAACTTAGAGACATGGAAACTGATGTTTGCAGAATTAAGTAATTTGTCCAAAAAACTCACAGTGATTAGTGGAAATCAAGTCTTGATATTGTGTTACTTCTCTACATTTTGATGCTTTCCAAGGGGTCAACGGTGACTCAGTGGTAGAATTCTCATTTTCCATGTGTGAGACAAGGTTCTGTTCCCAGCCAGTACACCACATGCCCAGCTACCACCACTCGTCTGTCAGTGGAGACTTGTGTGTTGCTAAGATGCTGAACAGGTTTCAGTGGAGCTTCCAAACTAAGATGGACTAGGAAGAAAGACCTGGTGACCTACTTCAGAAAAATCAAACAGTGAAAACAATATGGATCAGAACAGTCTGATCCTGTTATACGTGGGGTCTCCATAAGTCAGGAGCCAACTTGACAGGGGCTAACAACAACAACACGATGCTTTTCTAAGCATCTTATAACTAAAAAAAAAAAATATCTTATAGCCTGTACCAATTGCTACCACCAGATTCTGGCCCAGATTTGGAAGGAAAGCAAGAGAAAGTGGAATGTTTTAGGTTGGGTTCTCTAGAGAAGCAAAACCAGTAAAGTGTATGAATATCTATAGAGACAGATTTATGTTAAGGAAATGGCTAACATAATTGTAGAGGCTAGTACACCCCAAGTCCATGCCTCAGGCTGGAGGCTTCTCCTTTTTGATGTAGCTGCAGGGGCTGGCAAACCCAAGATTGACAAGTCAGACAGCAGGGCCCTGGCTCACAGGCTGCAAAGACCAATAGATCCCAAGATCGGCAGGCAAGATGGCAAGTAAGCTGCTAGCTCAAGTCCCAATAACTGGAGGTCAGATGAACAAGAGCCAGCTGCAGGATCCAGAGTGAGCAAAAGCCCATGAGTCTTACCAGAAAGTCCACCTATATTGGATGCGGGGCACACCCCCAAGGATCTCCCTTTCAGTGATCAGCTACTCACAGCAGATCCTATCATGGAGGTGAGCACATAATATCAAATCTCATCAGGGAGGTGATCACATCGTTTTATGACTGCCAAACTGCTTCATAACTGCCAAAACACTAAGAATCATGGCCAAGCCAAGGTGAACAAAACCTTAAAAAAACAGTCCATCCCTTGTCAACTTGGCATCTGTACACATCTCCTTACACCATACATAATCTCTAAACAAAGACAATTGTAAAATCATACTTGCACCTAACATGATACAACTAACACACATACAATCAAAAACACACTAGCCCTGGTTACATCTTATATTTCACAAGTGAAGAAAACAAAAATATTTGATGCACACATGCAGGAAGAAATACTCATAACAATTACAGTCTTTGTTTCTACAACTAGTAATGTGGTCGTAGCTGGTATTTAGAACTACCTTCTTCCACCACTCACTCTGTATTCCCTTTGCCCTCATCATGCACCTCAGCTGATTGTGGTTCTTTGCCTGATGGGGTGACCCAAACCTTCAATTCTTGATGGGTATGGGCCATTAGTAGTCCTGTTGGAATTGGGTTTCTGTAGATGTCCATTGACTTTAATCACAGGGCATGGTAGTACTAAGACACACCCTAAGGGATCTCCTGCACTCCAGGCATACTGTTCTTTATCTCCATTTTGTAATATCAATCCAATTTCCTTTTGGTTATCAGGATCAATCATATCCGCCAATATGGTGACTCCCTTCCTTGCCTCTTGATCCAGAGACATAAGGAGCCCAAAGAGGCCAGGTGGCATTCTTAACTTCCAGTTCAGTAAACCACATATACATTGATATCCTAGGCATTAGTAAGCTGAAATGGACTGGTATTGGCCATTTTGAATCAGACAATCGTGTGGTCTACTATGCCAGGAATGACAAATGGAAGAGGAATGGCATCACGTATGGAAACCCTGATGGTGTAGTGGTTAAGTGCTACAGGTGCTAAGCAAAAGGTTGGCAGTTCAAATCCACGAGGCTCTCCTTGGAAACTCTATTGGGCAGTTCTACTCTCTCCTATAGGGTCGCAATGAGTTGGAATCGACTCGACGGCAACAGGTTTTTTTTTTTTTTTTTTTGGCATCACATTCATCATCCAAAAGACCATTTTCAAGATCTTTTCTGAAGTACAATGCTGTCAGTGATGGAACAATATCCATACAACTACAAGAAAGACCAGTTAATACAACTGATATTTAAATTTATGTGCCAACCACTAAAGCCAAAGATGAAGAAACTAAAAATTTTTACCAACTTCTGAAGTCTAAAATTATTCAAACATGCAATCAAGATGTATTGGTAATTACTGGTGATTACAATTTGAAAGTTGGAAACAAAAAAGGATTGGTAGTTGAAAAATATGGCCTTGGTGATAGAAATGACACTGAGATTGCATAATAGAATTTTGCAAGACCAACGATTTCTTCATTGCAAATACCTTTTTTCAACAACACAAACAGTGACTACACATGTGGACCTTGTGGAATGGAATACACGGATATCAAATTGACTACCTATGTGGAAAGAGATGATGGAAAACCTTAGTACCATCAGTGAGAACAAGCCCAGGGGCCAATTGTGGAACAGACAGGCCATCAATTGCTCATATGCAAGTTCAAGCTGAAACTGAAGAAAATCAGAGCAAGTCCACAAGAGCCAAAGTATGACCTTGAGTATATCCTACCTGAATTTAGAGACCATCTCAAGAATAGATTTGATGCATTGAACACAAATGACCGAAGACCAGACGAGTTGTGGAATGACATCAAGGACATCATACATGAAGAAAGCAAGAGGTCATTAAAAAGACAGAAAAGAAAGAAAAAAACAAATTGGATGTCAGAAGAGACTTTGAAAGTTGCTTTTGAACATACAGTAGGTAAAGCAAAAGGAAAAAATGAAGTGAAAGAGCTAAAGAGAAGATTTCAAAAGGCAGCTTAAAAAGACAAAGTAAAGAATTATAATGAAATATGCAACTGCCTGGAGATAGAAAACCAAAAGGGAAAAACAGGCACAGTATTTCTCAAGATGAAAGACCTCAAGAAAAATTCAAGCCTCAGATTGCAATATTGAAGGATTCTACTGGGAAAACATTAAATGATTCAGGAAGCATCAAAAAAAAAAAAAAAATGAAAGGAATACAGTCACTCTACTAAGAGAATTGGTTAATGTTCAACCATTTTCAGGTGGTAGGTACCGTATGATCAAGAACTGATGGTGCTGAAGGAAGAGGTCCAAGCTGCACTGAAGGCACTGGCATAAAACAAGGCTCCATGAATTGACAGAATACCAACTGAGATGTTTCAGCAAATAGATACAGTACTGAAAGTGCTCGCTGGCCTCTATGCCAAGAAATTTGGGAGAAAGTTACCTGGCCAACTAACTGGAAGAGATTCACATTTGTACCCTTTCCAAAGAAAGGTGATCCAACAGAATACAAAAATTATCGAACAATATCATTAATATCACACACAAGTAAAATTTTTCAGAAGATCATTCAAAAGCTGTTACGGCTTTACATGGACTGGGAACTGCCAGAAATTCAAGCTGGATTGAGAAGAGGATGTAGAACAAAGGTTATCATTGCTGATGTCAGATGGATCCAGGCTGGAAACAGAGAATACTAGAAAGATGTTAACCTGTGTCTTATTGACTATGCAAAGGCATTTGACTGTGTGGATAAGAACAAATTATGGATAACATTGTGAAGAATGGGAATTCCAGAACAATTAATGTGCTCATGAGGAACCTGTACATAGACAGAGAAGCAGTTTTTCAAAAATAACAAGAGGATACTGCATGATTTGAAGTGAAGAAAGATGTGCATCAGGGTTGTATCCTTTCACCATACTTATTCAATCCGTATACAGTGCACATAATTAAAGAAGCTGGACTATAAGAAGAACATGGCATCAGGATTGGAGGAAGAATCATTAGCAACCTGCGATATGTGACACAACCTTGCCTGCTGAAAGTGAAGAGGACTTGAAGCACTAACTGATGAAGATCAAAGACCACAGCCTTCAGTATGGATCACACCTCAACATAAAGAAAACAAAAATCCTTACAAATGGACAAATAAACAACATTATGATTAATAGAGAATAGACTGAAGTTGTCGAGGATATCATTTTATTTGGATCCACAATCCACGCTCCTGGAAGCAGCAGTCAAGAAATCAAACAACACATTGCATTGTGTAAATCTGCTGCAAAAAAACCTCTTTCAAGTGTTAAAAAGCAAAGATTTCACTTTACGGACTAAGGTTTGCCTGACCCAAGCCATGGTGTTTTCCGTTGCCTCATTTGCTTTCAAGAGCTGGACAATAAATAAGGAAGACCGAAGAAGAATTTATGCCTTTGAATTTGGTGTTGGCGAAAAATGTTGAATATGCTATGGACTGCCAGAAGAACGAACAAATTTGTGTTGGAAGAAGTACAGCCAGAATGCTCCTTAGAAGGGAGGATGACGAGACTTTGTCTCACATATTTTGGACATGTTATCAGTAGGGACTAATCCCTGGAGAAAGACATCAGTCTTGGTAAAGTAGAGGATCAGCAAGAAAGAGGAAGACCCCCAGTGAAATGAATGTACCAGTGATTGCTACAATGGGATCAAATATAGCAACAACTGTGAGGATGATTCAGGACCGGGTAGTGTTTCATTCTTGCCACCCGTTTCCACACCTTGATTCGTGGACCCATGGCTCCTTATGGGAGAATCAGCACCATATACTGGACTCTGGTTTAGAGCATATACTGCCACCTCGAGACCATTGCCCAAACCCTTAAAGATATTGCCATCTGGCTGGCAACGTAATTGTCTTTAGAAGGCCATTCCATCATTGTCAAGCCAGCTGCTTCAGGATGATGGGGAACACGGTAAGACCAGTCAATCTATGAGCATGGGCCCATTGCTGCACATCATTTTCTGTGAAGTGAGTTCCTTGATCTGAGGCAATGCTGTGTGTGATACCATGATGGTGGATTAAAAAAAAAAAAAGGCATTCTGTAAACCCACAGATGGTAGTTTTGGCAGAAGCATTGCGTGTACAGAAGGCAAATCTGTATCCACAGTGTCTCTTCCAGTAAGAACAAAATGTTGCCCTTTCCATGATGGAAGTGGTCCAAAGTAATCAACCTGCCACCGGGTTGCTGGCTGATCACCTTGAGGAATGGTGCTATATCAGTAACTCAGTGTTGGTCTCTGCTGCTGGCAGATTGGACATTCAGCAATGGCTGTAGCCAAATCATCCTTAGTGAGTGGAAGTCCATCTTGCTAAACCTGTGCATAACCTACATCCCTGCCACCGTAGGCACTTTGTTCATGAGTCCATTTGGCAATGACAGGAGTGGCTAGGGGGAAAGGATCACTGGTTTCCACAGGACACATCATCCTATTCACTTGATTGTTAAAATTCTTCTCTGTGAACGTCACCCTTTGGTGACCATTCATGTGAGACACAAATACATTAACTTCTTTGGCCCATTCAGAGAGGCTATCTACATACCTGTTTCCCATATTTCCTTTTCTCCAATTACCCAATCATGTTCCTTTCAAGTCCCTGACCATCCAGCCAAACCACTGGCCACAGCCCATGAATCAGTGTGCAGTCACACATCTGGCCATTTCTCCTCACAAGGACAGTGAACAACCAGGTGCACTGCTCAAAGTTCTGCCCATTGGGAAGATTCCCCTTCACCACTGTCCTTCAGGGGCCCCAAAAAGGGGCTGTAGTGCTTCCACTGTCCACTTTGAAGTAGTGCGTGCATATTGCACAGAGCCATCTGTGAATCAGGCATAAGTTTTCTCTTCCTCAGTCAACTGATCATAAGGAACTCCCCATGAGGCTATATGTGCAGACTGAGAGAGGAGAGGTAACAGAACAGGAATGGAGACCATGGGCATTTGGGCCACTCTTGCATGCAACTTACTTGTCTTTAGGATACCACTTCCATTTAATGATGGAGTGCTGCTGTGCACATCCAACTTTATGACTGTGAGTCAGACAACATCCAGTTCATGATGGGCAACTCAGGCTGCATGGTGACTTGTTGGCCCATGGTTAAGCATTCAGTCTATACTAAGACCCAGTAAGAAGCAAAAAGCTATTTATCAAAAGAAGAATGAGTAGTTATCTGCAGAGTGTGGCAGGGCTTTTCTCCAAAATTCTAAGGGTCTGTGCTGTGATTCAGCAATAGGAAGCCTGCCAAAGACTCCAGACAGTATCTCTACCTGCCAGTGATACTTCAAGCACCATTGGATCAGCTGGATCATATGTCTCAAGAGACACTTGCACAGCAGCCTGAACCTGTTGTAGAACCTTCTTTTGGTCTGGGCCCCACTCAAAACTAGCAGCTTTTTGAGTCACTTGGTAAATAGTGTGGGGTAGCGCACTCAAATGAGGGATGTTGCCTCCAAAATCTAAAGAGGCCCACTAGGCATTGTACCTCCTTTTTAGTTGTGGGAGGGGCCAGATGCAATAACTTAACCTTCACTTCAGAAAGAATATCTCGACATGCCCCACACAACTGAACCCCCAGAAATTTCACTGAGATGGAAGCCACCTGAATATTTGTCCGATTAATTTGCTCAAGCAGTGAAGCTACATCTGGAAGAGCAGCTGCAATTGGAGTCACCACCTGGTTTTCAATAATCCGCTGTCATTCTGCAAGATCCATTTGTTTTTGCACAAGCTGAATAGGCGAGTTGTATGGGGATGTCGTGGAAATCACCACCCCAACATCCTTCAAGTTCTTGATGGCAGCAGTGATCTCTGCAATCCCTCTAGGAATGTGGTATTGTTTTTGGTTTACTATTTTCCTAGGTAGCAGCAGTTCTAGTGGCTTCCAGTTGGCTTTTCCTACCATAATAGCCCTTACTCTGTTTGTCATGGTTCCAATATGGGGGTTCTGCCAGTGGCTGAATATATCTATTCCAATTATGCGTTCTGGAACTGGGGAAATCACTGCAGGATGGGTTCAGGGACTCATGGAAATGGACATGAGCTAAGACTCCATTAATAACCTGACCTCCATATGCCCCCACTCTGACTGGTGGGCCACAGTGATGCTTTGGGTCTCCTGGAATTAGTGCCAGTTCAGAGCTAGTATCCAGGAATCCTTGAAAAGTCTGATTATTTCCTTTTCCCCAGTGAACAGTCACTTTCACAAAAGGCTGTAAATCCCTTTGGGGAAGGCTGGGAGAAAGATTAACGGTATAAATTTTTGGCAGTGTAGTGGGGTCTTTCCTTAAGCGGACCTGGTCTTCCCATCATTCAAGGGGTTGTGAGTCTTTAAACTTGGTCAAATCTGAAAATTGTTTGAGGGGCCATGACTCTCTGTTCTGGCAATTTGAGTTAGACTGCTGTTCACTTGACCTAGAATTCTCTCAGTTGTACAGATCAAGTAGATTTCCTATCTGTTTCACTCCTAGGGACACCATGACTAAGGAGCCAACTCCATAAGTCCATACAAGTCAGACTATTCTGATTACTGCTTTGACTCCACTGTCCATTACTGTAACCACACCCAACTTGTCTTTGTAGATTGAGTGCCACCACTTTGCCTCTACTGCTACGGGGTCCAATCATCCCTGTTGTATCTAGATGTCTTAATTCAGTTAGAGCAGTTCCCACTGTCAAATCTGCCTCACATAAAATAGCAATCACAGCAGTCTTCAAGGATGCTGGGCCTCCCTTTACAAATTTGTTTCTTACCACTGTAGTAAAAGGTGTGTTCTCTGGGCACGCCATGCGTGGTGGGTCTGTGGGTCTAACCTGATAAACCCAGTCTAACATGCCAATTTCCATAAGCCTTTGGATACCTTCTAAAAGAGTGTACCATGGCGGGTCTGGTACTTCAACTTGACTTAAGTGTAGGTCTGCATAATGCATGCTTCAGCCACTCAACCAAACAAACTATTAGATCCTTTCCTAACTTCTTGAGCTGAAACATTGAATGAAGAATCTGTGCTTAGTGGGCCCATATCAATAAACTCACACTGATCCATCTGTATGTTCCTTGTACCATTATCACACATCCTTAATAGCCATTCCCACACATGTTCCTCAGATTTCTGTTTGTACAAATCAGAAAATTCAAGCAGTTGTTTTGGATTGTAGTGTACCTCCTCCTGGGTCACACTTTATACTTCACCTTTTGGGACTCCCTGGGACTTAAGTCTGGCTACAGGTCTAGAAGCCAAAATCTGTGGTGGGGATGTGTTTCAAGAACATTCAGCATTGTCTTGTAAGGTATCTGCCTGAGGTGATGCCCCCGGCAATGACTCAGACAAAGCCTTTTTAGACATAGCTGGATTAATCTCATCAGATAGGGTTAGAGGGGCTAATGTTTTTACTGGGGATGGCTTAGCAGACAAAGATGGAGTGATCTCTTTGGATGGGAGTGAGAATGCTTGTTCTGTTGACAAAAGTGATTCAATGGAATTTAGATGCTCAGTGTCCCCAGCTTTCTGATTATATGCCCATATGTCCCCATCCCAAGTTTCAGAATCCCATTCCTTCTTAATCGATGTCCTCACTTCAAGTTCAGATACCACTCAATGTTGGGAATTCAGTTAGTGTTGTAATTCAGCCACTCTTAGAATAAGACTCTGGGTTTGGTTTTCAGCAGTAACAGCTCTGTTACTACAGGAAATAAGACTTTCTTTAAAGGCATAAGTGGAAACTTTGAGGTCACTTATGTGACACTTGAGTTTTGATTCTGAAACCCTGAGCTCATCTCTTTCTTTCACAACTTAGTGTAGTGAAAATAGGATCAACCAACCAGCTTCCCTATACTTCTCTTTATGACACAATTGTAGAAAGGTATCAAACAGGTGATCACCTACTTCTCATCAATACCTGATCTATTGGTGGTGACATTTTAAATATTTCTATTGCCACCTCATGCCATGGATTAGCTGTACCCTATTTGCTACTGGAAGCAGAGTCATCAACACATTTAAGACTAACCAAACTTGAAAACCAATTTAGAAAATTCATCTGTACAATTTTGTTCCTCTAGAACCACTGCTGGTACCAAATGTCTTAGGCTGGATTTTCTGGAGAAGCAAAACCAGTAAAGCATATAAATATACATAGAGATTTATATTAAGGAAATGATTGTAGAGCCTGGAACATCCCAAGTCCATGGATCAGGGTGGAGACTTCCCCAGATTCACATAGCCACGGGCTGGCGAACCCAAGATGGGCAAGTCAGACAGCAGAGCTCTGGGTCATAGGCTGCGAAGACCAGTGAATGTTAAGATCAGCAGGCAAGATGCCAGGTAAGCTGCTAGCTCAAGTCCCAAGAACCGGTGGTCAGACGAACAGGAGCCAGCTGCAGGATCTAGTGCAAGCAAAAGCCCACGAGCCTTGCCAGAAAGTTCATCTATATTGGATGCAGGCCACACTCCCAAGGAAACTCCCTTTCAACTGATTGGCTACTCACAGCATATCCCATCATGCAGGTGATCACATTATATGACATCTCATATGGAGGTGATCACATCATTATATGACTGCCAAACTGTATCATAACTATCAAACCACTGAGAATCATGTCCAAGCCAAGGTGACGCACAATCTTAACAATCACAATCCATCCCTTGTCAACTTGGCACCTGTACACATCTCCTTAAACTATACATAATCTCTGAAAAAAGACAATTATAAAGTCATACTTTATAAAGTCATAGTCCTATCCAAGTTGACACACAACCTTAACAATCACAGGGAGAGAAAAAGCAAAGAAAAGAGAGGCAAAAGTGAGAGACAGATATTAATCTAAACCCTTAGAAATAATTGGCACTAAGGAGACATGACGACTAAATATAAGGCAGTACACTGGATGGAATCCTGAAACAGAAAAAGAACATTAGGAAATCCTAAAAGATTTTTTGAGTAAAGTATGGAATTTGATTAATAATAGTGTATTATTTATTTTTTTTAGTAGTGGTTCATTAATTGCAACAAACCATACTAATGTAAGATATTAATAATAGGAGAAATTGGGTGTGGGGTATATGGAAGCTGTCTGTACTACCTTTAAGTTTTCTATCAGTCTAAAACTGTTCTAAATTAAGTTTATTAAAAAAAAAATTGGTAGGAGGACACACCCAAGATTCCTCAAGGTTCTTAGTGCTCAATGAAGGCTTACTGTTTTGGTGTAGGGAAGGTGTTTTCAGTCTAGTTTATCATGTTTAGTTAGATGGTGATATAGGTCAAGGTTTTCAAACTATGGCCCATCTACTCCAACCCATTTCCTCTTTTTGCAAATAAAGTTTTATTGGAACACAGTCATGCTCATTAATTTACATATTATCTCTGGCTGCTTTAGCATTACCACTGGTAGAGGTGAGTAGTTATGACAGAGACCATATGCATCATAAAGCTTAAAATATTTACTGTCCACCCCTCCACAGAAAAATTTTGCTGACCACAAGCCTTAACCCCATCTGCAGACAACAGAAACATTCTGTCATCCACTTGTTTCCTTGTTCTCGCCTGAGTGTCATCTGCTCCTATCCTAATCACCATGTGTATATATGATATATATCCTGATGATAAGAACAACGTATGCTGCTTTAGAGTATTTTAAAAATACAGAAAAGTATAACAAAACAAACAAAAACCACATTAAAAACATGCATAATCCCAACACCCAGGGGTAAACACAATTAACATTTTGGTCTGTTCACTTCTAATTTCTCTTCTTTCTAAAATACATATTAACTTGGGTTTTTTTTTTTTTTTTTATGTTTATTGGCCATTTGTATTTTTTCTAGAAATTCTGTTTGACTACCCATTACCTGTTTTTCTATTGTGTTACCATTTTATCTGAATTTATAGATTTTTCTTATCAATCAAGGAAATTAAATTGTTGATTTTTGTAGTTTTAAAAATGTCACTCCCAGAAGAACTAGATGGTGCCTGGCTACAACCGATGACTGCTCTGACAGGGAACACAACAGAGAACCCCTGAGGGAGCAGGAGAGCAGTGGGACGCAGACCCCAAATTCTCATAAAACCAGACTTAATGGTCTGACTGAGACTAGAAGGACCCCAGTGGTCATGGCCCCCAGACCTTCTGTTGGCCCAGGACAGGAACCATTCCTGAAGCCAACTCTTCAGACATGGATTGGACTGGACAATGGGTTGGAGAGGGATGCTGGTGAGGAGTGAGCTTCTTGGATCAGGTGGACACTTGAGACTATGTTGGCATCTCCTGCCTGGAGGGGAGATGAGAGGGTGGAGGGGGTTAGAAGCTGGTGAAATGGACATGAAAAGAGAGACTGGAGGGAGAGAGCGGGCTGTCTCATTAGGAGGAGAGTAATTGGGAGTGTGTAGCAAGGTGTATATGGGTTTTTGTGTGAGAGACTGACTTGATTTGTAAACTTTCACTTAAAGCACAATAAAAATTATTTAAAAAAAGTCTATTTACCTATACAGTCCCATACTCAGCATCATTGACCAAGAAAAATAGTGATACCATATAGCTCAAAATTATTTTCAGCTTTTAATTTTTTAATTACCTTTTAATTTTGCTGTTTGTAATGTTCAGAAATCTTAAATTTTCGAATAGTTGGGGCTCTACACCTTTTCTTTTGTAATTTTTCCCCCTAGTGTTTTAATAATCAGTCCCAGCCAGTTACATGTTTACTTTTATTTTCTTAGTTTTGTATTATATAATTTTTATATCTAATCAATTACATAACCTTTTATCTAAAATGTTTTTTTTTCTTCACATCGTTTATTGAATATTCTACTCCTTTTCAAGTCAGCTTGTTATACTTCTTGTAGGAATTTCAGATCCTATATAGCTTATTAAGGTCTTATTTATACGAAAGTTTATTTTAAGGCTATGTATTCTGTTCCATTACTGTTAGATATTTTGTGCTAATAATCCTATTTTAATTATGGAAACTTTATAATGCTGTTGTGCTATTGTTAGGTGCCGTCAAGTTGGTACTGACTCATAGCAATGCTTTATATAACAGAACGGAACACTGCCTCGTCCTGTGCCATCCTCACAATCGTTGTTATGGTTGAGCCCATTGTTGCAGCCACTATCTCAATCCATCTCATTTCTTTTTCATTGACCCTCTACTTTTATAACGCTGCGGTTCGTCAATTCTAAAATGCATAATTTTTCATATTTTACCATATCTGAAATGGATATGATTCTTAAAGTAAGACAGCGTGATAAAAATATAAAAAGACAGTATGATATAGAGAATTAAAAGCTTTTTGTTTATTTTTTAGTGGTGTATAAAACAATGGCATGTATTACAGTCAACGATTCATATATTCAGTGAAATATAGAATCTTTTCAGATTTGGTAGGGCAAGCTTTCTCTCATTACTCATTGTCACACTGTATATATTTTCATTTAATATTTTCCCCCCTTGGATGTAAATTTGCCAGAAGATTATCTATGTTATTAGTGTGAAAGGACTTTTTTCAGCTTCCGTAATGCTTTTTACTTTCTGCTTTATCTGAAATAAATAATTTTCCACTGCCTTATTTTTGCATGTGCTTGCTGGATAAATTATTCTCATTCTTAAATTTTAAATATTCTAGTGTAATTTTGTCATTATTATTTCTCTTTAGTGTGCGTCACCCAGTTATTTATTGGTTTATAAGCCAAATCCGGTTGTCTTTATATTCTAAGAGAGGAGTTTAATTATTTCATACTTAGTTTCATAAGTAAATCTTGCTGTATAATTTCTGCAGGAAAAAAAAAACTTTTTTTTGCCTACCCTGTTCTGAGATTTGTATGTAATCCATCTAGTTTTAAATTCCTTAAATGGTTGCTATTTGTTTTCATAATAACCTCCATGAATCAATCTTTCTCTATTTCATGAAATTTTTCCTTTTTTGTTTCCTTATTTTCTGTTCACCAAAGATGAAAAACTTAGTAGGCTTGTAATCCTTCTTGACTTTTTTTTAAAGCTTTCTATTCATCTGAAATTTCGTCTTCTACCCAAATTATTGTTATTAATTTATTATTACATTGAACATCTAACTCCTTTCCTTAACTATTTTTGACTTTACAACACTTGAAAAATTATTTAAGTGGTTTCAACATTGATCTTTACATCTCTTGGACTGTAAGTTTCCTCATTCTTAAGTTTTAAAATATTACTCATTTTCCAATCACCTGGAATACCTACTTAAATTTTTTAAAGATAAACATAAATATGGCATACTTAAAATGTATACCATATATATGTCTTTCTTTAAGCACTTCCATATCTGAAAGGGATATTTTGTTTAAAATATTTTTTTTAGGTCACAAATTTACCACCTGAAAATGCTAAGGACTTTGTTCAATTGCCTTTCTGTGACAGCTATTGCCGTGGAGAAATCTGAGACCAAGACAGGTTGTTCCTCTGTGGGTAGCGGGCTTCATTGCCTGGATGCTTATAAGAATGTTTTTCTTAATTTTTATAACTGGAATTTTGGCTTAGTGTAGTTCCTTTTTCTTCCCCTTCCTTGGAATATGGTGAAACATTTATTTTAATTTAGCTTCTCATAGTTTTATCAGCTAGGGCAATTTTTCATCATTTTTCCCCCCTTTAGTGATTACTTCCATTCTAATTGTTCTGGTATCTTCCTTGAAAAAAAAAGTCTAGGTTTCCCTTCTCAAGTTTCTATATGCTTCACTTTCTCTTTAATAGTTTTTGTCACTTTGTATTTTTCCTTTCTATTCAGGAATAATGTCTTAATGTTGTGTTCCACCTGAATGATTTTATTTGCTACAGTAGCAGTTCTTATCTTTACTGCATCTGATGCAAATTTTAATTGTGTTTTGGAATTTTAATTTACTATACTGCTACCTTGTCTTGATCAGCTCCTTAACTTCTCAGTTTTGAGTTATGTATCTCATGATGTTTTATTTTCAGCTTTCCTCCTCTTGTTTTATACCTCAGCCCATTGACTCTCAATACCTGCTGCTTATGTATGCATAGACACCATCTTTCCTTGCATATTGGCTTTTAATTCACACTGAAATAGTTTAGAGTTTTCTTCTGGTTTCTGTAACCCTTTTTTTTTTTTTTTTTTAAATGCTCTTCCTCTGAGCTTTCAGAATGATGTTCTGTTTTTCCTTTCCCTCTGTGGCAATTAGATTTTAGTAGGACACATGATTGTTTTGTTTTCCCTTCTTATAAGAATGGAGGTCTGTTACATTTTTGTGTTGTTGTGTGCCATCAATTCTGACTCATAGCCACCCTGTAGGACAGGATAGAACTGCCCCATAGGGTTTCCAAGGCTGTAATCTTTACAGAAGTAGACTGCCACATCTTTCTCCCGCTGAGCGGCTGGTGGGTTCAAATTGCTGACCTTTTGATTAGCAGACCAGCGCTTAACCACTGCACCACCAGGGGTCCTTATCCTATTTATACTGTTTACCAGTTAATGGGATGCCCTTGGCCCTGACTGCTGTCCATTTGTTAATAAATCTAATCGCTTCTGGGATCTGTGGCTGGAAAGTAAATTAATATGCACAGTTTTTTGGCTCAATTCCCAGGGTCTTTTCAGTTGAAACTAAGAGGGGTGTCTTTCATCCCACACCCTGGAGCTTTTACCCTCTGAGTCAAATCAGTACATGAAAATCTACTGCATGTAGTGCTCCCACAGTTATTCCACTCTCTGCCTCAAACTGTAGTGCTTTATTTCTGAGAGCTAAGCTTCCCAGGATGCAATGCACCCCAGTTTAAAAAAAAAAAACAAAACTCCCACTCCCACTTCCTGCTCTATTATGTTCTTGTTACATACAGGAAAAGAGAAAATAAGTAAATAATTGGGACCACCATTAAAAGCAACAGCTACATAGAAAATGCAGGTGGGGGGAGTTGCTCTCTAAGATTCTAGGACTTAGATCCAGGAAGTAGACTATTTGTGAGAAAGAGAAAAAAGAAAGGAGGAAGAGAAAGAGAGAAATGGACCTAAGAATACAAAGTATCTTCCTGTCCTTTCTAGTAGTATGAGGCTATTCTCTTTCAATTAACCAGTAATTTTTTTTTTTTTCTCCCTCTCAATCCAATTCCATTGGCTTTATAGTTAGTGGAAATTCCTTCCATTTTCTAACACTAGGTTGTCTGTCAGTCTTAATTTTTTGTGGTCTTGTGAGTTTTCCGGTGTCTTAATAGGTATTTGAGAGAAGAATTGGGAGAGACTGCCTCAGGGACAACTAGCCAGATGCCATTTTAAACTGAAGCCTGTGGTTTAGGTATAAATACAGAGAAGACAATCTCCCAAGCCAGAAAACAACATCATTGTTGATTTTTCTCATTATGGTTTGATGTGGGATATAACATTGCTATGTCTTTTCAGGGTCAATACTGAATAAAATGAATTATGCCAACATCTTGGTTCTAAGTATAAATTCCTAAAACTTAAGCTTTATGTTGATTTAAAATTATTTTGCATGTTACAGAGCCTAGAATACTATTGCCTGGGACTTTGATTTTTTTGTGTAGTTATTTATGATGGTAAAAGCTTTTATTACTATTAGATTTTCATGTATTTATCCCCTTTATGATGCAAAACACCTGATTTAATTCCACTTTTAAATCATCTTCATACACTTATTTTAAAGATTCATCAAGGCAGTGGTTATAAAACCATATTGTATATAATTTCACGTGAGAAGCTTATGAAAATACTCAGATTTCAGACGATGCTGCCAAAGACACTGATTGGCTGGAAGCCTGGTGCCTTGTCCATAATGAGCACACCCAAATGGTAATAATATAGGTCCATTCATACTTTGAGGAATGTGGATAAGGATCAGGGGAGTGGGTAGGATAAAATTTTGCTCTTCTTATTTACCTTTATATACTAGAGCTTCAGAAATGGATAGCTACAAATTTTCTATATTGAAGAATCTATGCACGTAGACTAAATTTTTAAGTTAAAAATGTATGATTATCACTTCAAGAATTTGAGAAAACATAGACTTCTCTATCGCCATTAGAAGATGGCCCATTCTAATCAAATGTCCGTTCCTATGATTTAATGCAATTAGCTTTTACACATTTGTTCTTACAAATTGCATTAAAAATATCTTCATAATGTTCTCCAAATGAGTATTATTAGCTGTCAAGATTGCATATATGAAGATTCTAGTTATTGGATCAGGCAAAACAGCATAATACACAGTAAAACCTACAAAAGCCATAACTTGTATAAGGCAGAAACATGTCAGAGAAGGACAACTCAAATATTTTCCACTAATAGAGACCAACAGAAAAGTGATAAGATTGCACCCTGTCAAAGGCAGAAAACTTGTAAGACCTAGAAAAACAAGGGATTGCACCCTGTCAAAGGTAGAAAACTTGCAAGACCTAGAAAAACAAGGCAGTCCCATCAAGTCCTGGCTTTCACAGGTTTCACTGTAGAAGGAAAGTTTTATGGATTGAATTGTGTTCCAAAAAAAACATATGTTGAGGTCCTAACTCCTGGTGCCTGTGAAGGTGACGTTTGAAATGGGATCTCCGAAGATGTTATCAGTTAACATGAGGTCATACTGAAGTCAGGTGGGTTCTAACCCAATTTGAGTGATTTCTTATCAAAGTGGAGAAAAGACACAGAGAGACAGAGGGGGACCAGGAACCTGTGAAGATGCATCTACATGACAAGAATACCAGAAGCTGAGAGAAACAAGAAAGAATCAGCCCTAGAATCTTCAGAGAGAACACATCCTTGCCAACATCTTGAATTCAGGTGACTAGCCTTAAGAACTGTGAGACAATACATTTCTGTTTTTATAAGCCATCCGGTTTGTGGTGTTTTGTTACAGCAGCCGCAGGAAACTAATACAGAAGGGAATTACAGAAAGGACCTAAAAGTCAGAAGAACTAAGTTAAGACCCATCTATGTGACCTTGAACATACTACCTAATCTATGTCTAAATGTCTTTACCTATCAAAGGGGGCTAATCCCATCTGCTTTACCAACTCCACCAGTTTTAGAAAGATCAAATGATGCTAGTATGTGGAAGTACTTTGTGAAGTACAAACACTGCACAAATGAAAAATACTGTGCTAAATGAGAAGTACTTTATCAGAAGTTTCAATAATTTTGTTATATCACTGAAAACCAAAAAATCAACAAGGATTTATTGAGGATTATACCAGGGAAGAAAACTAGGTAATCAGAAAATAATAAAGAAATGTCTTGTTTTTCTGTTTTTCAATTAAATATGTCAGTATTTAACAGTCCAAAAGTATATGATGAGCTTTTTCTAAAATTATTAAAATTTAGTGCTGATCTTTCCTGAGGATAAACTCATTAGTCTAATAGAATGCTACAGGTAACAGTTAGCCCTTGGTGATTTTTCCACTAATACCCATCTACTATATTCTATTCTTTTAATACTACTTTAATGACCTGTAGACTTTTACTCAGGTAACTCCTAATTAAGTGTATTTGTAATAGCTATAGTTCTTATTATCAAATCATTCTTGACTCAGACTTTAGGCTGTTGGTTGTTTTTAATTGCTCAGATTTTTTTAAAATTTAATTAGCTTTAGATGGCAGAACAGATGGTCTGTGAATCCGTTGGTGCTGTATCTATGTGATAATATATTTTGGTTCTGTCTAATGGGGTGACTCTTTTTTTCTAAATTTTCTCATTAAACAGCACTCTTAATTTCTCAATTTGTTTCATGTATAATGTGAAATGGAAACCCTGGTGGCGTAGTGGTTAAGAACTACAGCTGCTAATCAAAAGTTTGGCAGTTCGAATCCACCAGGTGCTCCTTGGAAACTCTATGGTGCAGTTCTACTCTGTCCTATAGAGCCACTATGAGTCAGAACTGACTCGATGGCAATGGGTTTGGTTTTTCATAATGTGAAATAATCATGAATTTTTCAAATTGTTGTAATCTTGGCCAAACTCAGAATCACATACAATAGCCTTAAATGTGGTATACTCAGATTCATATATTTAAAATTATGCATGACCAATAATATCAACTCAATACAAAAAGGATCTCCTGCCAACCAACATGATTCATTCAGTTAAATTCACTCAACAAATTTTGGTAAGCATCAAATAGATTCTGAACTTGAGATAAGTTATGAGCCAAAGCACACATTGTGCCTGCTCCTCCCATCTTAAGGGGCTTACAGTCTAGTAGGGAGTGGACAGGATATTAAACTGATCATCACACTAAAAAAAAAACAAATAAAAAGCAACCAGTTGCCATCAACTTAATTCCGACTCATGGTGGCCCCTAGTGTGTCAGAGTAGACCCATACTCCATAAGGTTTTCGATGGATACTTTCCCAGAAATAGATCACTAGGCCTTTCTTCCATGTCAGCTCTGGGTGGACCCACCAACCTGGTTAACAGTAGTTAGCAGCCGAGCATGTTAACAATTTATGCCACTAAGGGACACCATCATCATACTACTGGCCATACACTTACAAACTTTCATAAGGGCTCTGAAGAAAAGAAATATGCATGTATGAAAGAAAGAAACTTGAACAATAATAGAGGGTCAGAGAAAACTTCAAGGAAGCAATATTTAAACTGAGATTTAGAGAATGAATATGAAAAAACTTGGTTAGTGAAGGCAGGAGGAAGCATGTTCCAGGCACAGAAGGCACAGCATATATAAGGAATATAACAGGAACCTAAAAGACTTGAAAGAAGAGTCTCAAATGGAGACTTGTACACCAACATTTGCAACAGTATTCACAATAGCCAAAAGATAGAGATAACATAAATGCCCAATATCAGATAAATGGATAAAAAAAATGTGGCACATACATACAAGGGGTTACTACTCAGGCAGTAGGAGAAATGAAGTCTTGACACCTGCTACAATATGGATGGAACTGGAAGATATCACGATCATGCTGAGTGAAATAAGTCAATTGCAAAAGGACAAATATTGTATGACCTCATTTACACAAAAAGACAAGGAATGGCAAATGTACAGAGAACAAAATTTATTAGTGGTTACCACAGGTGGGAGACAGGAGGAAAGGGGGTATTAACAGTGATGGAAATATCATGTGAATTAAGAGTAGGATGGCATAGCTGATTATTGTAATTGCTATCAATAAGTTGTACACCTATAAAAAGTTAAATTGGCAAATGCTGTGTAATAGATGTATTTACAATAAAAAAAGACTAGATGCTGAGGCTACTTATGTATAACCAAAGACCTCATGGGATTTGGTTTCTTGGTTTGGAGGTTTAGGGTCATGGTTTCATGGGACATCTCAGTTAATTGGCTTAATAACGTGTTAGTGCTCCTGTCTACTTCCTAGTTTGATGCGTAGTGCCTGGGGTCTTAAAAGTGTGCAAGCAGCCATCCAAGTCACAACAATTTGTCTCTGTCCGACTGGAACAACAGAGGAAGAAGGAAAGTCAGGAACAGGGGGAGGATATGGAATTTATGGCTAATCGTCTCCATGAAAAACTGCCTCCTTTAATGTGAGATCAGGACTGGATGGTGCCTGGCTACCATTACTGAACATTTTTTTGGTGTGTGTGCGTGTACTTTAAGTGAAAGTATACAGCTCAAGTTAGTTTGTCATACAAAAACTTTTACACACATTGTTATATGACCCTAGTTGCACTCTCTATAATGTGACAGCACACTCCTCCTTTCGAACCCAGATTTCCTGTGTCCATTCAACAAGATCCTGTCCCGTTCTGCCTTCTCATCTTGACTATGGACACCAGTATCATTTTATGTCTTAAAGTCCAGTATAATATTTGTCAAAAATGTTGGCTTCGGGAATGATTTTAGTTCTAGGTTAACAGAGGGTCTGGGAGCCATATCTTCCAAAATTCATCCAGTCTCAGTCAGACCAGTAAGTTTGAGTTCTGCACCCCCCCCCCCCCCACACATTTCTCCTGCTCTGTCAGGGACTCTCTGTTGTGTTCCCTGTCAGGGCAGTCATTGATGGTAGCTGGGCACCATCTAGTTCTTTCGGCCTCAGGCTGACAGAGTCTCTGGTTTATGTGGCCCTTTCTGTCTCTCGGGCTCATATTTTCCTTGTGTCTTTGGTGTTCTTCATTCTCCTTTGCTCCAGGTGTGTTGGGACGAATTGATGCATCTTAGATATTCACTCGATAGCTTATAAGACCCCAGACACCACTCACCAAAGTGGGATGCAGAACCTATTCTTAGTAAAATTTTTCATGCCAATTGACCTAGATGTCCCCTGAAACCATGGTCCCCAGATTACACCCCTGCTACTCTGTCCCTCGAAGTGTTTGGTAGTATTCAGAAAACTTCTTAGTTTTTGGTTTAGTCCAGTTGTGCTGACTTCTCCTATATTGTGTGTTGTCCTTCCCTTCATCTAAGATAATTCTTGTCTACTTCTAGTTAGTGAATACCCCTGTCCCTCCCTCGCCATCCTCATAGCTATCAAAGTTTTCTTCTGTGTTTAAACCTTTTCCTGAGTTCTTATAACAGTGGTCTCATACAATATTTGTTCTTTTGCAATGGACTAATTTCACGCAGCATAATGCCTTCCAGATTCATCCATGTTGTGAGATGTTTCACAGATTCATCTTTGTTCTTTATTGCTGAGTAGTATTCCATTGTATGAATATACCATAATTTGTTTATCTGTTCATCCATCAACGGGCACCTAGGTTGTTTCCATATTTTTGTTATTGTGAACAGTGCTACAGTGAACATGGGTGTGCATATATCAATTCATGTGAGGGCTCTTGTTTCTCTAGGATACATTCCAAGGACTGGGATTGCTGGATCATTTGGTACTTCTACTTCTAGCTTTTTAAGGAAGTGCCAAATTGATGTCCAAAGTGGTTGTACCATCTTACGTTCCCACCAGCAGTGTCTAACTGTTCCAGTCTCTCTACAACCTCTCCAACATTTATTATTTTGTGTTTTTTGGATTAATGCTAGTCTTGCTGGGGTGAGATGGTATCTCATTGTAGTTTTGTTTTGCATTTCTCTGATGGCTAATGATTGTGAGCATTTCCTCATGTAATTTTTAGCCACCTGAACATCTTCTTTGGTGAAGTGCCTGTTCATATCCTTTGCCCATTTTTTAAATGGGTTACTTGTCTTTTTGTGGTTGAGGTTTTGCAATATCTTGTCGACTTTAGAGATTAGACATTGATTGACTATGTCATATCCAAAAATTTTTTCCAAGTCTGTAGGTTGTCTTTTTACTCATTTGGTGAAGTCTTTTGATGAGTGTGTGTTTGGTTTTTAGGAGCTCCCAGTTATCTACCCAGTTTCTCTTCTGGTGTTTATGCATTGTTAGTAATGTTTTCATATTTTGTTTATGCTATGTATTAGGGCTTCTAGCATAGTCCCTATTTTTTCTTCCATGATCTTTGTTATTTTAGATTTTATATTTAAGTCTTTGAGGAGGCAGAGCCAAGATGGCAAACTAGTCAGACACTTCTGGTGAACCCTCTTACAACAAAGACCCAAAAAAACAAGTGAAACGATTACATTTTTGAGAAGCTAGAAGCCCTGAACATCAAAGGCAAAGTTAGAAAATGAACCGAGTGGCAGGGGGTGGGAGAGATGGTTCAGAAGCAGAGAGGAGGTGATGGATCTGAATCACCAGGAACCTCCAGGCTGCAGCAGGCTGGTGGTAGCATTCAGCTACAGTTTCCTCAGGGAGAAACAGCCAGCCGCACAGCCTACTCACACCTCCAGAACTGGAGAGCAATAGCAGCTCTCAGCAAAAGCTAAGTACTTGCGTATATTTTACTGCACCTCCAGCCCCCAAGCTGGCTTCGGTGGCTGTTGATTTCCCTGGGCCTGAAATAGGTCATATTGCATGCTCTGAGCCATTCTCCTGGCCTTGGAGAAAGAATAAATTCACAATCAGAAAAAGATAATTTGCCAGCTCCACTAACCGGGGGAGCTCAAGACAAAAGCAGTTCCTGTCCAGGCATAAATGGTCCATGGTCATTGACTACCTTTCCCCCCTTCATGGACCTGTGTGGGCCTATTTCAGGAGAACAGGCGTTTGTTGGCAGACTGCAACGGTTTCCACTGCATGGTGGAGAGGTGGGTGTTTGATATTAGACACTGCTTTGCCTATTAAACAGGGTCCTCACCTACCCATATCAGGGGCCTAAAGACTGGTGGCTCCACTCAGGTCACCCAGCCAACTGCAACAGGGCTCCAAGGATAACTGGTACCTCCAAGTCCTTCAAACCAAAAGCATTGGGTGCCCAAGGTCTGTCTGCAGAACCCACCCACCTGTGTGCTCTAGGGAACAGGGATGTGCTTTCCTCACAAACACTCAGGACAGTTGTCAGCCCTCTGCCTTGTTCAGATCTTGATGCCCTGCTGCAACCAGATACTGGTACCTACCCCAATCACCCCTGCCCCTCTAAGACTGTAGGACAGAGCCTGTACCACACACTTGATGACCAACTACCTGGACACCTAAGCTGAATCCATACAAGAAAAGTGAATGGACTCCTAGGCTCATATACCTGGTAACAGCTCTAGCCATCTGGTGACAGGACGTTAGAGCTTCAAAGGTGAAAATAATCAAGCTAGCTCACTCAGGCAACCTATTTGGGAATATCAAAACAAAATGAATCAAGAAGCTAAGATATAGTAAGCAAACGTAAGCTAAACCAATACAATAACTTACAGATGGCTCAGAGACAATAGTCAATATCAAATCAAATAAATAAGCAGACCATGATCGTTTCAACAGGCTCTCAAAACAGAGAATCAAGGGCTCTCCTGCATGAAGGTGCCTTTCTGGAATTACTGGATGCAGAATACAAAAGATTAATATATATTTAAGTCTTTGATCCATTTTGAGATAGTTTTTGTGCATGGTGTGAGGTGTGGGTCTTGTTTCATTTTTTTTGCAGATGGATGTCCAGTTATGCCAGCAACACTTGTTAAAGAAACTGTCTTTTCCCCATTTAACAGACTTTGGGCCTTTCTCAAGTATAAACTGCTTATAGGTGGATGAATTTACATCTGGATTCTCAATTCTGTCCCCACTTGGTCATGGTAAATTATTTTTTTGCTATGTTGTCAAATTCTGTTGGCTAGAATTCAGTTCCATTGGTCTATGTATCTGTTGTACCAGTACCAGGCTGTTTTGACTACTGTGGCAGTATAATAGATTCTAAAATCAGAGAGTGTGAAGCTTCCCACTTTGTTCTTCTTCAGTAATATTTTACTTATCTGGGGACTCTTCCCTTTCCATATGAAGTTGGCGATTTATTTCTCTGTCTCAGTCAGTTTGTCATACTGTGGGGCTTGTGTGTTGCTGTGATGCTGGAAGCTATGCCACCGGTATTCAGATACCAGCAGAGTCACCCATGGATGACAGGTTTCACCTGAGCTTCCAGACTAAGACAGACTAGGAAGAAGGACCTGGCAGTCTACTTCTGAAAAGCATTAGCCAGTGAAAACCTTATGAATAGCAGTGGAACATTGTCTGACATAGTGCTGGGAGATGAGCCCCCCAGGTTTGAAGGCACTCAAAAGATGACTGGGGAAGAGCTGCCTCCTCAAAGTAGAGCCGACCTTAATGATGTAGACGGAGTAAAGCTTTCAGGACTTTCATTTGCTGATGTGGCACAACTCAAAATGAGAAGAAACAGCTGCAGAGATTTATTAATAATCGGAACCTGGAATCTACAGAGTATGAAGCTAGGAAAATTTGAAATCGTCAAAAATGAAATGGAATGCATAAACATCGATATCCTGAGCATTAGTGAGCTGAAATGGACTGGTATTGGCCATTTTCAATTGGACAATCATATAGTCTACTATGCTGGGAATGACAACTCGAAGAGGAATGGTGTTGCATTCATCCTCAAAAAGAATGTTTCAAGATGTATCCTGAAGTACAACACTGTCAGTGATAGGATAATATCCATATGCCTGTGAGGAAGACCAGTTAATACAACTATTATTCAAATTTACACACCAACCACTAGGGCCAAAGATGAAGAAATAGATTTTTATCAGCTGCTGCAGCCTGAAATTGATGGAACATGCAATCAAGATGCATTGATAATTACCAGCGATTGGAATGCGAACGTTGGAAAGAAAGAAGAAAGATCAGTAGTTGGAAAATATGGCCTTGGTGATAGAAACAATGCTGGAGATTGAATGATAGAATTTTGCAAGACCAACGACTTCTTCATTGCAAATATCTTCTTTCACCAACATAAACGGCGACTGTACACATGGACCTCACCAGATGGAACACACAGAAATCAAATTGATTACATCTGTGGAAAGAGATGATGGAAAAGCTCAATATCATCAGTCAGAACAAGGCCAGGGGCTGACTGTGAAACAGACCATCGATTGCTCATATGCAAGTTCAAGCTGAAACTGAAGAAAATCAGAGCAAGTCCACGAGAGCCAAAATATGACCTTGAGTATATCCCACCTGAATTTAAGAGACCACCTCAAGAATAGATTTGACGCATTGAACACTAGTGACCAAGGGCCAGGCAAGTTGTGGAATGACATCAAGGACATCATCCATGAAGAAAGCAAGAGGTCACTGAAAAGACAGGAAAGAAAGAAAAGACCGAGATGGATGTCAGAGGAGACTCTGAAACTTGCTCTTGAGTGTCCAGCAGCTAAAGCAAAATGAAGAACTGTTGAAGTAGAAGAACTGAACAGAAGATTTCAAAGAGCGGCTTGAGAAGACAAAGTAAAGTATTATAATGACATGTGCAAAGAGCTGGAGATGGAAAACCAAAAGGGAAGAACACGCTCGGCGTTTCTCAAGCTGAAAGAACTGAAGAAAAAATTCAAGCCTCGAGTTGCAATAGTGAAATGACGCAGGAAGCATCAAAAGACGACAGAAGGAATACACAGAGTCATTATACCAAAAAGAATTAGTCGATGCTCAACCATTTCAAGAGGTGGCATATGATCAGGAACCGATGGTACTGAAGGAAGAAGTCCAAGCTGCTCTGAAGGCATTGGCGAAAAACAAGGCTCCAGGAATTGATGGAATATCAATTGAGATGTTTCAACAAACAGATGAAGCCCTGGAGGTGCTCACTCGTCTATGCCAAGAAATATGGAAGACAGCTTCCTGGCCAACTCACTGGAAAAGATCCATATTTCTGCCTCTTCCCAAGAAAGGTGTTCCAACCGAATGTGGAAATTATAGAACAATATCATTAATATCACACACAAGCAAAATTTTGCTGAAGATCATTCAAAAATGGCTGCAGCAGTATATCGACAGGGAACTGCCAGAAATTCAGGCCGGTTTCAGAAGAGGACGTGGAACCAGGGATATCATTGCTAATGTCAGATGGATCCTGGCTGAAAGCAGAGAATACCAGAGGGATGTTTACCTGTGTTTTATTGACTATGCAAAGGCATTCGACTGTGTAGATCATAACAAACTATGGATAACACTGTGAAGAATGGGAATTCCAGAACACTTAATTCTGGTCATGAGGAACCTTTACATAGATCAAGAGGCTGTTGTTCAGGCAGAACAAGGGGATAGTGATTGGTTTAAAGTCAGGAAATGTGTGCGTCAGGGCTGTATCCTTTCATTATACCTATCCAATCTGTATGCTGAGCAAATCGTCCAAGAAGCTGGACTATATGAAGAAGAACAGGGCATCAGGATTGGAGGAAGACTTATTAACAACCTGCGTTATGCAGATGACAAAACCTTGCTTGCTGAAAGTGAAGAGGATGTGAAGCACTTACTGGTGAAGATCAAAGACCACAGCCTTCAGTATGGATTACACCTCATAACTGGACCAAAAAGCAACATCATGATAACCAGAGAAAAGATTGAACTTGTCAAGAATTTCAATTTACTTGGATCCACGATCAACACCCAGGGAAGCAGCAGTCAAGAAATTAAAAGACGTATTGCATTGGGTAAATCTGAGGCAAAGGACCTCTTCAAAGTGTTGAAGAGCAAAGACATCACCCTGAAGACTAAGGTGCGCATGACCCAAGCCATGGTATATTCAATCACATCATATGCATGTGAAAGCTGAACAATGAATAAGGAAGACCGAAGAAGAGTTGACGCCTTTGAATTGTGGTGTTGGCGAAGAATATTGAATATACCATGGACTGCCAAAAGAACGAACAAATCTGTCTTGTTAGAAGTGCAGCCAGAGTGCTCCTTGGAGGCAAGGATGGTGAGACTGCGTCTTACTTTGGAAGTGTTGTCAGGAGGGATCAGTCCCTGGAGAAGGACATCATGCTTGGCAGAATACAGGGTCAGTAGAAAAAAAGGAGACCCTCAATGAGGTGGATTGACACAGTGGCTGCAACAATGAGCTCAAGCATAACAACGATTGTAAGGATGGTGCAGGACCGGGCAGTGTTTCGTTCTGTTGTGCATAGGGTTGCTATGAGTCAGAACCGACTAGACGGCACCTAACAACAACAACATCTCATTAAACAATGTCATTGAGATTTGGATCCGGATTGCATTTTATCTGTAGATTGCTTTGGGTAGAATTGACATTTTCAAATATTGAGTCTTCTTATCCATGAGCTAGGTATGTTTTTTCCACTTATGTAGGTCTCTTTTGGTTTCTTTCAGTAGTGTCTTGTACTTTTCTTTGTATAGGTCTTTTACATCTCTAGTTAGATTTATTCCTAAGTATTTTATCTTCTTCATGGTTATTGTAAATGGTATTGATTTGGTGATTTCCTCTTTGAAGTTGTCTTTGTTGGTGCAGAGGAATCCAACTGATTTTTTTATGTTTATCTTATATCCCAATGCTTTGCTGAAATCTTCTATTAGTTCCAGTAATTTTCTTTTGGATTCTTTGGGGTTTTCTTTCTATAAGTTCTTATCATCTGCAAATAGTGATACTTTTACTTCTTGCTTACCAATTTGGATGCCTGTTATATCTTTTTCTAGCCTAATTGCTCTGGCTAGGACCTCCAGCACAATGTTGAATAAGAGTGGTGATAAAGGGCATCCTTGTCTGGTTCCTGTTCTCAAGCAGAATGCTTTCAGACTCACTCCATTTAGGATGATGTTGTCTATTGATTGGCTTTGTACAAATGCCCTTTATCATGTTAAGGAATTTCCCTTCTATTTCTGTTTTACTGAGAGTTTTTATTATAAAAGGGTGTTAGACTTTGTCAGTTGCCTTTTCTACATCAATTAATAAGATCATGTGGTTCTTGTCTTTTGTTTTATTTATGTGATGGATTACACTGATTGTTTTTCTAATGTTGATCCATCCCTGCATACCTGATATGAATCTCACTTGATCACGGTGAATTATTTTTTGATATTTGTTGAATTCTATTGGCTAGAATTTTGTTGAGGATTTTTGCATCTGTGTTCATGAGGGATATTGGTCTATAATTTTCTTTTTCTGTGGTGTCTTTACCTGGTTTTAGATTTGGAGTTATGCCAGCTTTATAGAATGAGTTTGGGAGTATTACATTTTTTTCTAAGCTCTGAAATACCTTTGATAGTAGTGGTGTTAATTCCTTTCCAAAAGTGACAGAATTCTCCAGTGAAGCCAATAGGGCCAGGATTTTTTTTTTTTTTTTTTTTTTGTGGTGGGAACTTTTAAATTACCTTTTCAGTCTCTTCTTTTGTTATAGGTTTATTTAGTTGTTCTACCTCTGTTTGTGTTAGTTTAGGTACGTAGTGTGTTTCTAGAAGTTTGTCCATTTCTTCTAGGTTTTCAAATTTGTTAGAGTACAATTTGTTATAATATTCTGTTATGATTCGTTTAATTTCAGTTGGGTCTGTTGTAATATTGCTCATCTCATTTCTTATTTGGGTTCTTAGCTTCCTCTCCCATTTTTGTTTTGTCAGTTTGGACAGTGGTTTATCAATTTTGTTGATATTTTCAAAGAATCAGCTTTTGGTCTTGTTAACTCTTTCAATTATTTTTCTATTCTCTAACTCATTTAACTCTGCTCTAATTTTTATTATTTGCTTTCTCCTGGTGCCCGAGGGCTTCTTTTGCTGCTATCTTTCTTTTTGTTTGAGTTGTAGGATTAATGTTTTGATTTTGGCCCTTTCTTCTTTTTGGATGTGTGCATTTATTGCTATAAATTGACCTCTGAGTGCTGCTTTTGCTGTGTCCTAAAGTTTCTGGTAGGAAGTGTTTTCATTCTTATTTGATTCTTTGAATTTCTTTATTCTGTCATTAATTTCTATAACCCAGTAGTTTTTTGAGCAAGGTGTTGTTCAGTTTCCACGAGTTTGATTTTTTTTTCCTTGCTTTTTCTGTTATTGATTTCTACTTTTATGGCTTCATGGTCAGAAAAGATGCTTTGTAATATTTTGATGCTTTGGGTTCTATTAAGGCTTGCTTTATGGCCTAATATGTGGTTTATTCTAGAGAATGTTCCCTGTGCATTGGAAAAGAAAGTATCCTTGGCTGCTGTTGGGAGGAGTGTTCTGTATATGTCTATGAGATCGAGTTGGTTGATTTAGATTTAGATCTTCCATGTCTTTATTGAGCTTCTTTCTGGGTGTTCTGTCCTTCACCAAAAGGGGTGTGTTGAAAAAAAGCCTCCTATTATTACTGTAAAGCTGTCTATCTCTCTTCAATGATGTTAGAGTTTATGTATTTTGGAGCCCATTGGTTGGGTGGTTATGTCCTCCTGGTGTATTGACCCTTCAGTCATTATATAGTGTTCTATTTATCCTTTGTGGTGGTTTTTAGTTTAAAGTCTATTCTATCAGAAATTAATATTGCCACTTCTGCTCTTTTTTGATTGTTGTTTGCTTGATGTATTTTTTTCCACCCTTTGAGTGTTCATTTCTTTGTGTCTTTAAATCTAAGGTGTGTCCCTTGTAGTCAGCATATAGATGGATTATGCTTTTTTATCCATTCTGCCACTCTCTCTTTATTGGTGCATTTAGTCCATTTACATTCAGAGTAATTATTGATAGGCATGAGTTTAGTGCTGTCATTTTGATTGTTTTTGTGTGTGTGTGTTTGACAGTTTCTTTGTTCCATTTAATTTTCTGTTCTGAGTCATTTTTCTTTATGTGTTTTCTTTTCATCCTTGTTGATTTTGTATTTGCTGAGTCTTTATGTTTTTCTCAGTTTTTATTTTGATGTGTAGTATTGTTATTTTCCTTTTTGGTTATCTTAATATTCACCTCTATTTTTCTAAGTTTAAACCAGTCTTTTATTTCTTTATATTGCCTTGACTTCCTTTCCATATGAAAGATCTATGACATTGTTTAGTTTCTCTTTTTTTGTTTTAATCTTGTCATCTTTTAAATATTGATGTCCCCATTTCCCTATTTTCAGTGTTTTAGCTCTTACTTATTTTTATGACTTCCCTATCTGCATGGATATCTGGTTGTTCTGTTCTATATTCTAGTGTTGTGTTGTTGTATGATGTTATTGATTTTCTAACTGGAGGACTCCCTTTAGTATTTCTTGTAATTTTGGTTTGGTCTTTACAAATTGCCTAAACTTCTGTTTATCTGTAAATACCCTAATTTCACCATCATATTTGAGAGACAGTTTTGCTGGATATATAAGTCTTGGCTGGCAATTTTTTTCCTTCAAGGCTTTATATATGTCATCCCATTGCCTTCTTGCCTGCATGGTTTTTGCTGAGTAGTCAGAGTTTAGTCTTATTGACTCTCCTTTGTAGATGACTTTTCATTTATCCTTAAAAAAAAAAAAACCCATCTTTTATCCCTAGCCACTCTTAAAATTCTCTCTTGGTTTTGGCAAATTTGATTATAATACGTCTTGGTGAATTTTGGGGAGATCTACCTTGTGTGGGGTTCAATGAGCTTCTTGGATAGATATCTTCTCATCTTTCACGATGTCAGGGAACTTTTCTGCCAACAAATCTTCAACAATTCTCTCTATTTTCTGTTATTCCCCCATGTTCTGTTACTCTAATCACTCATAGGCTAGAGAGTCCCACGTAATTCTTAGGATTTCTTCATTTTTTAAAATTCTTTTATCTGATTTTTCCTTAAATAAATCGGTGTCAAGTGCTTTATCTTCAGTCTCCCTAATTCAGATATCCATTGATTCAGTTCTGCTCCTCTGGCTTTCTATTGAGTTGTCTAATTCTGAAATTTTAGTGTTCATCTTTTGAATTTAAGTTTGCTGTCTCTCTGTGGATTCTTGCAGCCTGTTACATTTATCATTATGCTCTTGTATAATCTTCTTAAATTCCTCTATTGCTGTCTTTGTGTTCCTTGACTTGTTCTGCATTTTGCCTGATCTCCTTCCTCAACTCTTGAAGAGCTCAGTATATTAATCTTTTTAATTGTACCTCTGATAATTCCAAGAAATTATCTTTCTCTGGAAGGTTTCTTGATTCCTTGTTTTGGGTGCTTGCTGAAGCCATCATAGTCTGCCTCTTTATGTGATTTGATATTGACTGTTGTTGCTGAGTCATCAATAAGTTATTATATTTATTTATTTTGTTTGCTTACTCTTCTAGTGTCTTGTTTTGTTTTGATATGCCCAAATGAGCTAGTTTGATTATTGGCATCTTTGAAGCTCTTACATCATGTCACCAGGTGGTTAGATCTGTTAGTAGATATGTGAGCCAAGGAGTCCATTTACTTTTCTTGTATGGATTCAGCTCAGGTGTCCAGGTAGTCAATCACTAAGTGTGTGGTGCAGGCTCTGATCTATGGTCCTAGATGGGCAGCAGTGATTGGAGTAGGCACAGACATCTGCCTATAGTAGCTGGTCATTCACTGAGCATGCTAAGGGACTGACGGCTGCCCCTGTGTGTCTGGGAGGAAATCATGTTCCTGTCCCCTACAGCATTTAGTTGGGTGGGTTTTGCAGCCACACTATGGGCACCCAATGCTATTGGGTGTAAGGATTGGGAGGCACCATTCTCGGGCCCCTGTCACAAGTGGCTAGGTGGCATAGGTGAAGCCACCAGTCCTCAGGCTTCTGATGTGGGTAGGTGAGGACCCTGCTTAATGGGCAGAGTGGTATCAAAAGTAACGAGTCTGCCACTCCACCTTATAGGTGATACAGTTGAAAATTGGCTTCAGGTATATACCCTGTTGTACTGTGCTAATGAGGGCCTGTGCTGTTGAAATGGGGCCATGCAGGTTTATGCAGGGGCTAAAGGCATTCAAAGTTCATGGACCCCTTATGGCTGTGCCTAGGCAAAGGGGTTGTGCTTGTCCTGAGTTCCTGGCTTAGGGGAGCTGGCAGATTATTTTTCCTATTTGTTAATTTGTTCCCTCCCCAAAACCAGGAAAATGGCTCAGAGTGCACAACAGGTCCTACTTTTGGCCCAGGGGGTGCCACAGTTGCTAAAGCCAGCCTGAGACCTGGTGCAGAGCAGGGAGGGGGCAGGTAAATGCAAGAGAGATTTCTTTTCAAAGGGGGTGCTTTTTGATCCATATGGTAGGTTAGATGCAGGTACTTATCTTTTGCCAATTGAGCATCATTTTTCACTGGTTCTGGAGGCTTGAGTATTCTGTCCACCACTCAGCCTCTCCCGATGTGGAAAACGTGTCTCAAGCACCACTCTTTTCCTCATGGCGCATACCAGCTGATCCAGCCTGCAGGGTGCCAGTTCCAACCAGCTCAGGTCTGGCAACTCCTCGCTGTTTCTGAACCATCTCTTCCTCCCCCTGCCACTCAGTCTGATTCCTCAACTTTGCCTTTGATGTTCAGGGCTCCTAGGTTGTCGTATATAATTGATTCACTTGTTTTTGGGGGTCTTTGTTTTTTTTGTTGTAAGAGGGACCACGGGAGTGTCTCACTACTTCACCGTCTTGGCTCTACCTCCTGTTACTGAACATTTTGATCAAAGATTCCATAGAAGAATCATGATTAAAAGGGGGGAAATGCAGAATGGAATTCAAATTCTAATGGATTCCAGACTTTGTGGAGCCATGAAGTTTGGATGGGCCCCTGAAACTATTGCCCTGAGATAACCTATAAGCCTTAAACAGAAATATCCCCTGAAGTCTTCTTAAAACCAAACAATAGTTTAGCTTAACTAGTAAAAATGTCTGCCTTGAACATATTGCTTTTTTAAGAACTATGGGGGATCAAAATGACAACAGCAACTCGAAAAATTAGATAGGAATCTTAGGGGGAAGTAAGTTTATGTTAATGGGGGAGGAACAACTCAGGAAAGGAGGATGAGAATGGTAGCACAACTTGAAGAATGTAATCAGTGTCAGTAAATGTTACATGTAGAAGCTGTTGTATTGGTTTATGTTTTGCTGTGTCTATTCTCAACAACAATAAAAAATAAATTATATTTTAAAAAAAGAATGGAACAAGAGAATATATGGTACATTTAAAGAAATGGAAAAAAGGCCAGGGTGGCTGAACCAGAGGAAATAAGGGAAAGAATTTTGTGAGATGAGACTAGAGAGATAGAAATAGCCTGACACCAGTTAGTTTAAAATTTTTAGGTAATATCCTAAGACCCCAACAAAGCCGTTAGAATGTTTGAAAAGAGGTATCATGTAACCAGAATTCCTTATGAAAGATAATTTAGGTAATTCAAGCATGCAAATTGAGCTAAACTAAAATGTCTTCCACTAAAAACAAAAAGTGTTAAGTGTACAAAGAACTTATAAAAAAGAAATTAAAGAAAAGAAAATCTCCACGAACTAGGAAAAAAACAAAAGGACTTCCTAGTAGAATCATACAAGGAATAGTAATCCAGAGAGCACTTCAAAGAACTAAAGAAAAATGTGCAACAAAGGACAGGAGATTTGTGCTTGAGCCTATGTTAGTTAAGGAGTTGGAACTGAGATATTTTTATAAAGCAGGGACACTGGAAGCCCTGCCCTATATATAAAAATGCTTAGAAAATTTGTAGAATCTGGCCTAGTGAAACTACGTAGAAACTGAATGTAATACTTCTACAAATACCATCATGTGTGGGACTCCCATCCTAGAAAATACAATCCCAACTAAGAAGAAACTCAGAAACTTAAAAAATAAAAATAAACTCTCATGAGGAAATTGATGCAATAAACTAGATGGTAAGCAACTCCCCTCAAGAACTTGAGAAAACAGTAATTTGAAAAAGACAATAAATTTATAATATTTAAAATTATAAGTGATAGAAGGAATAGAAAACATGACAAAAGAATAGGATGTCAGGGGAAATAACAGATGGATTTGAAAATAAATGAATCATAACTTCTAAAAAGGAAAGCCAGAGTTATTAAAATAAAAACAAACTGTTGAAACAATAGATTATACATTGCAGAAGAAAGGATGTTGAGTTAGAATATAGATCAGATCTGTATGGATCAAAGAAAGCATATAAAATGGAAAATATAAAAGACAATGAGATTGGAATTAGTAGAAATTAAAGCTAGAAAGTAAAGAAAGGACGAAGGAGAGGAAAATATTTAAGGATTTTCTAGAGTGATCAAAGACATGTATTCTTATTTTGAAGAACACCAAAACCACATCATTATAAATGAAAATTAATAACAGAACTAAGTATATCATAGTGAAACTGAAGAATACTAGAGACAAAAGATGATTCCTGGTTTCTGGCTTGCCCGCTGTGATGAATGGTGGGGTTGTTCACTGAGAAATAGAACAAAGGAAACAGAGCACATTAGAGCTGGTAAAGTCAATTTTGAACTTCTTCAGCTGTATGTACCCTTAAGCCAGTCATGTGGTAAAGTCTAGTAGGCAGTGGAATATGCAGGTATGGATCTGAAAGGGGAGGTCTGGGCTAGAGATAATTTGCTTTTCACATGAGTAGAGGAAAAATCAAGTTGTTTGTATGGGTAAAACGATGTAGAAAAAGGACTGCGGTAAGGGCCCGGGACTTTCAGGAATACCTATAATGCCTGATAAAAGTAGATAAATATATAAAAGAAATGTAGAAGAATTCCCAGAGTAGAAGAAAAACCAATGGAATATATGTGAAGGCAAAATACCAAGTGAAGATATTCATCTATATTCTCCTATATTTGCAATTTATAAGACCATCTCTGAGTTTAATAACATCACATTATTCTAACATTCTTCTCCTAGAATTTAATGTTAAAATTAATGTGCATCCTTGGATATTTTACTATATGTGGCCATCAGGATCCTACAGAAATAATGAGTATTGAATATCTTCACTTCATTTCTCTAGAGATTTTAGACATTGTTATCCTCTAAGTTAGAATTCTACAAACTTCTTCTATAAAAGGCCAGATAGTAAATATTTTAGGTTTTGGGGGCCACAGGTCTCTGTTGCCTACTACTTAACTCTGCAGAAACAGGCAATACAGAAATAATGAATGTAGCTATATGCCAATAAAACTTTATTTACGAAAAGCAGGTGGTGGGCCAGGGACTGTAAACACATGAGGTCTTCGGGATTTGCCGTAGGACAGACCATGAACTGTTTTAAATCATTTTCCCTCTGAATTAATAACATTAGCATACACAGTATTTATTTTTCTTTTTCCATATTTCTGTTAGATCAAGAAAGTCCTGTTATTTTTCACCCAAAATACAATAAAGAAAATACTATTGATGCAAACTATGTGATAGAAGAATATAGATTTAATTTGAAAATATCTAACTGCAAACTATATGAAGAGCAATAAGAGAATACAAATAGCAATTTTTTGATTAAGGAGTATGCTTTATATATGCCAAAAGGGAAATGACATAGAAAATCAACCTGATAAAAGAAGGGAAACTATAAAAGAATTCATGATCCGCGTAATAAAACTAAAGTGTCTTTTTTTCTTCTTCTTTTTTTGCAAGTACCAAGACATCACATGAATACTTGTAAATAATTCTAGGGGATAAAAGTCATAATAATAAAGGAGATAGCCCCCAAAATGAAAATATCGTGTGTGCATACTCATGTACACACACATACACACACACACACATTATTATAGTTTGGAGCTATCTGGAGGATTAAGGAATCTCCGTAGAAAAATGCACCTAAAACTTAAAAAATAAAAATTGACAGTTACATAATTTTTTAAACGTATTTTCAAATTCATATGTAACGAAAGACTAAATATATTAATATATCCTGTTTTGTCTCCATGTTGCAAATAAAGTAATTGCATTGCTTTTTTAAAGAGCAAAACTGTCTTCCAGGAAGGTGGAGTAAACATATTTGTCCCTATTCTTCCATTAAGTACAATTAAAATCCTATTTATTACATGTAAATCAAACATAAGCCAGCTCTCAAGGGTGGAGAGAAGAAGTTTGGTTGGCTAGGGACTTCAGGGTCCAGGGAGCAACCTGGTGGTAAGTTTTTTGGGTTTTCGTTTTCCCTCATTATACCAGGCTGCCACTCTGGATCGCTATGAGTCGGAATCGACTCGACAGCAATGGGTTTGGGTTTTGGTTTTTGGGCCACTCTGGATACGCCACGAGTCACAGACAAAAAACTCAACAAAGTCTGCTCTCTTTAGCCAAAGGACCAGGAACAGAGCAGTTTAGCAAAACAGAAACCATTTTGAAAATAACTGCTTTACTCCAGCCAAACACCATATAAAAAACTGTGGCCTCACCCACACCCACACCAGCAAAGGTGGAGTTGGGGACCTAGATGTCCATTCTCCCCAGGCTGTAATGAAGTGCCCCAACACCTCCACCCCCATGCAGTTGGGTGTCAGAGATGGCTGAGGAGGGAGCCAGGATTTTCATCCCTACCATGTGGTAAGGAGGCCCATTCCCCACCCACCCCCACCCATTCCTTCACCTGTTAGTGAAGACCACATAGGGAGTCTGGACTTCTACCCCAAGCCAACAGTAATGAAATGTCCCTCCTCCTCTACCTTGGGTGGTAGTAGAGGAGGCCTAGTAGGAAGTCAGTGTTAAGAGACTACCTCTCTTGGTTTCAGTGGATGTCATATGGGGGTTGGTAATAAGGTGCTTCAGCCCCTACCAGCCGCAGAGGTATCAATGGAGGCCTGGTGGGGAGCCTGTACTCCTAACTCCACTCAGAGAAGCTTCTACCTCCTTGGATGTCAACAGAAACCCAGTGGGAAATCTGGATATCTACCCCGCAGCTGGCTGTAATGAGAAAGCATCACCCCTTCTATCATTACAGTGTCAGAGGAAACTGACAAAAGCAGAAGGTTTAAACAAGATCCTACCTCATAATATGATACAAACATACTTAATACAAATGAAAATACGGAAAGTTCCTGCAAACAAATAGAACGTCTCAGCAAAGAGATAAGAAGAACCAATGGAAACTTTAGAACTGTAAAATGTAATAACTGAATTAAAAATTCAATGAATAGGATGAACTGCACAATGGAAGGGATAGAGAAATTAATCAGCGAACTAAAAGACAGAACAAAAATTACCTCATCTTAAAACAGAGAAAGTAAAGTGGGAAAAAAATGAATAGAGCTGAGTGAAAAAAGCCAACTCCAAAAGGTTCCATACTTTATGATTCCATTTATACAATATATACGACAATCTTGAGATGACAAAATTATAGAAATGGAGAACAGAGTAGTGGTTGCCCGGGGTCAGGAATGATGGTGGGGGGAGAGGAAGTAGAGAGTGACTAATATTAAAAGGGCAGCAGGAGAGATTGCTGTGGTGGTGGGAACTTCCTATATCTCCACTAATCAGTGTCGAAACCCTAGTTATGATATTCTATAGTTTTGTAAGTTTTCCTTGTGAGAAACTGAGTGAAGGATACACAGGACCTCTCAATTATTTCTTACGGTTGCATGTGAATCTACAATGATCTCAAAATAAAACTTTATTTAACATTAAACTGATCATTTGTTGTTTAGAACAATACCATAGAGCTTCTCGATGCTATTAGGATAAGGCAGAACTATTCATTTTGATTAAAGGAACTGCATGACCTGCCCCCCCAATTTCTTCTCTGGCCTACCCTTGCATTATGCCCCTTCTTTCCACCATACCAGCCCCCCAGGGCCATACTATCTGCCAACCTTGCTCCTGCTTCTGGGCTTTTTCTTGGGCTCTTCTGGAAGTATGGAGCCAACTTAACTTCCTTCATAGGACCTCATTGTTGTCAAGTCTATTCTAATTCATAATGACCCCACAGAGAGAGAGTTGAACTTTCCCCACAGGCTTTCCAAGGCTGTAAATCTTTATAGAAGCAGACTGCCACAACTTTCTCCCATGGAGAGCCTGGTGGGTTCAAACTCCCCACCTTTCAGTTAGCAGCCAAGAGCTTTAACCACTGCACCACCAGGTCTCCTACCTCCTTCATTAGCCTTTTTTTTCCCCCTTCATATCTCTAATCAGGATTTATTTCTTTTCTTTCAGTTATTGCTTGAAGATTTGCTGCTATTAAAGGATTGAGACCATAGGACTAAATCAAACAGTAATCCCTTAGTGGCCTTGGGTATTTCACTTTTAGCACTTGTTACAGTCACAATTTTTAAAATATATTTATAATCATGTGTTTAATATTTGTCCTCTCTCCGTAGAATGTGACATCTATGAAGGCAAAAACCATGTCAGGTGTTGTTCACCACTGAATCCCAAAACCTACCAGCATGGTGGGCACGTAATTGGTACTTGCTAAATATTAGTGGAGTTAATGAACATAATTCTTGTTATTATTTTATGCAGTGATCTATCCTAAGAAATTGTGTGCCATACCTAAGAATCTCAGGATGTCAGATAAGTGATTGTTTGTTGCTTGAGCAGATGGCTATGATTTGCACATTGATATAGAGCTAGCATTTAACATCCTCCTGGCCTACTAATGTAGATCAATTATTGGTCTTCATTATATATCTCACATTGCAAGTTCAACAAATATATTTCTGGTTAATAATAAACTAATAGTAGCATCTAGTATTTCAGTACTTAATTTGATTTAGGTATTTTATTATCTTATTTTGCAAATGAGGAAAATTAACTTTAGAAATATTTGATAACTACTGTTACAAAATAAAATAATCAACATAAAGAAAACAAAAATGCTCACAACTGTACCAATAAACAGCATCATGCCTGCCTTGGTTATCTACTGCTGCTATACAGGAATACCATAAGTGGATAGCTTTAACAAAGAGAATTTTGTTCTGTCACAGTTTAGGAGGCTAAAAGTTCTAATTCGGGGTGCCAGCTGCAGGGGAAAGCTTTCTCTGTCAGCTCTGGGGGAAGGTCCTTGTCATCAATCTTCCCCTTCTCTAGGAGCTTCTCCACGCAAGAACCCCAGGCTCAAAGGATGCACTCTGCTCCTGGTGCTGTTTTTTTGGTGGTTTGATATTCTCCTGTCTGCTCGCTTCTCTCTTTTGTATCTCAGAAGACATTGATCTAAGACACAACCTAATCTTGTAGATTGAGTCCTGCCTCATTAACATAACTGCCTCTAATCCTGCCTATTACATCAATGGATTTACAACATATAGGAAAATTGCATTAGAGAACAAAATGGTGGACAATCGCACAATACTGGGAATCATGGCCTAGCTAAGTTGACCCACAATTCAACCCATAACAATGATAAACAGAGAAAATACTGAAGTCGTCAAGGATTTCATTTTAGTCAGGTCCACAATCAATGCCTATGGAAGCAGCAGTCGAGAAAGCAAATGGCATATTGCCTTGGGCAAATCTGATGCAAAAGATTTCTTTAAAGTGTTAAAAACAAAGGTGTCACTTTGAGGACTAAGGTGTACCTGACACAAGGCATGGTATTTTCAGTCACCTTATATGTATAGGAAAGCTAAACAATGAATAAGAAAGACTGAAGAATTGATGCCTTTGAATTATGGCATTATCAGAAAATATTGAATATACCGTGGACTGGCAGAAGAGCAAAGAAATCTATTTTAGAAGAAGTAGATCCAGACTGTTCCTTAGAAGTGAGGATGGCGAGACTTCATCTCACTTACTTTGGACATGTTATCAGGAGGGACCAGCTGCTGAAGAAGGACATCATGCTTAGTGAAGTAGAGGGTCAGCAAAAAAAAAAAAGAAGACCTCAATGAGATGGATTGACACAATGGCTGCATCAATGGTCTCAAACGTAGCAACAATCGTGAGGATGGCGCAAGCCCAGGCGACATTTCCTTCTGTTATACATGGGGTCTCTATGACTCAGAACTGATTCGGTGGGCACCTAACAACAACAACTGTGTATGCTAAGGCTACACATCTCATTCTCCATGGATCTGTGACTGAATTAAGCTTCTTTAATGAAAAGTATAATCTTGGGGTTTCAAAACTGTGAGAATGTGCAAAGACTCTGGTTTTCAAAAAACCAAGAAGTAAATTCTCCAAGGTTAAAACATTATTTTTTTGTGAAACAATGAATATCACAGACCATACAATTCTATGTTTACCTTTCCTTTACTACAGTGTACCGGGGGCGGGGGGGGGGTTCACATTAAACAAGTTGTCATCAAGTTGATTCTGATTCATGGTGACTTTATGTGTGTCTTTGTAGAGCTGTGCTCTATAGGGTTTTCAGTGGCTGATTTTTCAGAAGTAGGTTTCCAAGCCTTTCTTCTGAGGAGCCTCTGGGTAGACTGCAATCTTCAAACTTTCAATTAGCAGTCAAGTGTGTTAACTGTTTACACCATACCAAAAACAAAAACAATCCAAACCCAGTGCTGTTGAGTTGATTCGTACTCATAGCGACCTTATAGGACAGAGTAGAACTGCCCCATAGACTTTCCAAGGAGTGCCTGTCAGATTCGAACTGCTGACCCTTTGGTTAGCAACCGTAGCACTTAACCAGTATGCCACCAGGGTTTCCTTATACCACAGGGGGACCCCCTTTTCACATTGCATTGGGTAAAATTGTATAGAAATACATTTGATCCTGCATCTAAAATTGAATTTAGATTACTTCTGATATTAAGTGAACTAGAGCTATTTGTCCTCTTTCTCTCTCTGTGTGTCTGTCTTTCTGTCTATATAAAATTCTATTCCCATTTGAAGAATTGTGTATGTCATTCTTTTTCTCACAATAATATCTTAACTCTTAAGAAAATGAAAAATAAATATTGAAAACTTTGAAGAAGTGTTATATTGTCAAATTTTAAGTTTTGGTAATGCTCTTTTAAACCCCTAATGTAGGGACTTGACCTGTTTTGTTCACCACTGAATCCCCAGCACCTACAACAGTGCTCAGAACTTGTAGGTACTTAGCAAATAAAAATTGAAAGAATTCATGGAAAACCAAAACATCACTATTGAGTAATCCTTAATTTTTTGCATCTCATAGAACGTCATCAAAATAATTGTTTACTATTCACAAAGACATGGCACTATAAAATTTCTTCTTATTTATCCCAAAGAATCCCAACTTTATGACCTCTTCTGAAATTACTTTTCCCAACTTAATTTAGGGAAAAGTACATTTTCCCCCAAGCCCTTTCATTAATCTGCTAAAAAGCCTCCAGTATCCATTCTTTTCTAAAAAGAATTCTCCACAAAACTGTTAATAAAAGCAGCCTATTTCTAAATTTTTTTTTATAGTTATAGATTAGACTCGAGCTGTATGAAAAATACAAAAATCAACCACCAGTAATTAATAGCCTTACACAGGCTTTGTAGTATTCTTTTTGAGTCTTATCTAATTGTATCTAATCCCACATCAGTAGGTTTCTCAAGCCTTTGCCTAATGAAAGGTTTTATCATAAGTTCACAAAATGGACTGTGAGAGTTACTTTTTTTTTTCTTTCTCATCCCCCCAAGACATTTTTATCCTTTCCCTTTTTTAAAGAAATTACATTTTACTTTGTTCTTCTTTAATGTTTGCCAAAATCATGACCATTAACCAAACTCAACAATAACAGAAGCTAAGAACAAAACTAAGTACTCAATACATGTCCCAGGTGGCATCATAATTTATTCTAGTCTTGAATATTCTACTATACTACTGTTTTTTCCTTCCACTCTTTCCTGAAGTTCTAAGACTTTTAAAATAACAGTTTCTATGAAAGAATGAGCTGAAATCAACTCTGTGGCACACAACAACGGCAACGTGGAGGAAATAATTTTATTTAGGTGAGACTTATTGTGAAAATCCAGTAACGTTATTATGCTTCTACTTTGTTGTTTTTTTTTTCTAAATTTTATTTGTTTTGGTTTGGTGTTGAGAATATATACAGCAAAAAACATACACCAATTAAACAGTTTCTAGATGTGCAATTTAGTGACATTGATTACCTTCTTCGAGTTGTGCAACCATTCCTACCTTCCTTTTCTGAGTTGTTCCTGCTTCATTAACATAAACTCATTGCCCCCTTAAGGTTCCTGTCTAATCTTTCGAGTTGCTGGTGTCACTTTGATCTCATGTAGAATGTTTTTAAAAGAGCATAATGCTCCAGACCGACTTTTTTTTTTTTTAACTATGTAAGCTGAACTATTCAGTTTTAAGATGACTTCAGGGAATTTTTTTGGTTTAAGGTTTAAAGATTATCTCAGGGCAATAGTTTCAGGGGTTCATCTACCCTCCAGGGCTCCAGAAAGTCTACAGTCCGTGATAATTTAAAATTTTATTCTGCATTTTCCCCCTTTTGATCAGAATTCTTCCATGGACTCTTTGATCAAAATGTTAAGTAATGGTAGCTGGGCACCATCCAGTTCTTCCATTCTCATGGTAATGGAGGCAGTTGTTCATGGAGGCAAGTAGTCACACATTTCATATCCTCCTCCTATTCCTGACTCTCCTTCTTCTTCTGTTGTTCCAGAGGAATAGAGAAAAATTGTTCTGCCATGGATGGCTGCTTGCAAGCTTTTAAGTCCCCAAGCACTCACTACGCATCAAACTAGGAGATAGAACAGAATCACTAAACATGTTATTAGGCCAGTGAACTGGGATGTCCCATGAAACCATGACCCTACACCTCCAAACCAAGGAACCAAATCCCATGAGGTGTTTGGTGTTACACAATCAGCCTCAGACGCTATTGTTTTTTTGTAAATACAGCTATCACAAACTTTTGGCAATTTAACGTTTTACAAGTGTACAACTTATTGACAGCAATTTCAGTAATTGGATATGCAACCCTACCCTTGGTCAATGCGATTTTTCCATCACCATTAACTCCCACTTCCCCCACCTCCTGCCACCCCTGGTAACCACTAATAATCTTTGTTCTCTATACATTTGCCTTTTCTTGTCTTTTTATGTGAGGTCATACAATATTTGTCCTTCCATAATTGGCTTACTTCACTCCACATAATGTCTTCAAGTTCCATCCATACCATATCATATATCAAGACTTCATTCCTCGTCCTAGCTTAGTAGTATCCCATTGTATGTATGTAGCACATTTTGTTTATCCATTCATCTGCTGATGGGCATTTAGGTTGTTTCCACCTTTTGGCAACTGAAATAGTGCTGCAGTGAACATTGGTGTACACACCTTTTTGTGAGTCTCTGCTTTCAAGTCTTTTGGGTATATATCTAAGAGTAGCATGCTAAGTAATATGGAAGTTCTATTTGGTTTTTTGAGGGACCACCACAGTTTTCTACAGTGGCTGTACTATTTTCCATTCCCACTAGCAGTGGATAAAGGATTTCAATTTCCCCACATCCTTGGCAACATTTGTTATTTTCTGTTTTTTTTTTTTTTTTCTTTTTTAATCTTAGCCATCTGTTATGAATTGAATTGTGTCCCCCCAAAACATGTGTCAACTTAGCTAGGCCACGATTCCCAGTATTGTGTGGTTGTCCACCATTTTGTGATCTGATGTGATTATCCTAAAACAAACAAACAAAAAAAAATTGTGTGGTTGTCCACCATTTTCTGAATCTGGTGTGATTATCCTATGTATTGTAAATCCTAACCTCTATGATGTTAATGAGGCAAGGTTAGAGGCAGTTATGTTAATGAGGCAGGACTTAATCTACAGGATTAGGTTGTATCATGAGCCAGTCTCTTTTGATATATAAAAGAGAATTGAGGAGAAAGCAACCTCATTAGCACCAGGAAAGAAGCACTGGGAACAGAGTGTACCCCTCTGACTGGGGTCCCTTCACTGAGAAGATCCTAGACTAGGGGAAGATTGATGACAGAACCTTCCCCCAGAGCTGACAGAGAGAGAAAGCCTTCCCTTGAGCTGGCACCCTGACTATGGACTTCTGGCCTCCTAAACTGTGAGAGAATAAATTTCTGTTTATTAAAACCAACCACTTCTGGTATTTCTGTTAACTAAGACACTGTCCTAGTGGGAGTGAAATGGTATCTCACTGTGGTTTTGATTTGCATCTCTATGATGGCTAATGACACTAAGCATCTTTTCAAGTGTTTGATAGCTATTTGAATGTCCTCTTCAGTGTAATGTCTATTGAAGTCCTTTGCCCACTTTATAATTGAGTTATTTGTCTTTTTGTTGTTTAGTTGTTGTATTTTAATCTTTTTTATAACTTTAATTACGTTTTATATTTTTAAGTAAATACATAATTGATTCTAGAGTAGGGGAAATGTACATACTATTGTCTAAAATGGGGAAAAAATTAATTTAGGAACATCACATAGTTTAGGAAACTGGTTATATACCTATTTCTAGATAACAGTCTTTAATCTTATAATTATTTTTCTTTCAATCATTGATTGAAGATTTGCCGCTATTGTGGGGGCTCAGAAAACAACCCAAGAGTTTTAGGGAATTCTTCATTACTCCATAGTGAATATTAAATTTATAGAAACAAAATGGAAATTACAATAAAACACAAATTACCATATTACTTTGTTGTGCCAATAAATTTTAGGATTTTGAGAACTAAGCTTTCAGGCATATAATCATAATATGTCTAAATATCCAAAATTTTAAATTTGATCACATAACAGATGTACTCCATTACTTTTTTTAAATTACAGATGAATTTGTTTTGTTTCTCCCAGTGGAGATTTTTGAGTATTTAATTAACGGCCTTATTGACCCATCATTAAATTCAAAGAAGCATATCTAATGTGAACACTTAAATGTAATGTCACTCATTAGTCTTTAATGAAGAGAAACTTATTCTTTCTCTAAAGAACAGCTGTAAAAATAGTATCTGTCACCTACAAAATTATATAGTCCCAAGATTATCAATGTGCATTTAATGACTTTGAAATATGTCTTTGCAACATTTACTATACACGTTTCTTTCTCTTTGGTTTCACCTGTAAAGAAGTTAATTGAAGCCAGAAAGCATGGAATTCTCTCACACCCAGAATACCGTGCTGAAGCAAAAGCTGAATTTTCCCAGTTACCTGTAACAGATTCAGCATAAAGTCATTTGGCTTTCTATACCAAAAATTCTCTTATTTGTCCTGTACCTTGATAGCAGTTTTCATAATGCCTGAGCCATAAAATCTGTCATTAGACAGTTAAAATTCATCTGGAGCTCTATTTCCAAGGATCTACTCAAGAAGAAAATTGATTTTAATGCCTGTGCCATTTCCTGACTCTGCAAGATGTAACTCAGAATAAAGTAAGGTGAATTGCAGTTGATTCACTAGTGTTGTATCACCATCACCATCACGTCATCATCATCACCATCATCATCATCATCACACACAATCACCATGGACACTGTCATTCTTTAAAACATACTTAGGTCTATTATACAGTGGATTTCAACGTTCTATGTATTTGACTGCCAGGTCATGTTAGCACTCTCAAATCTATATGTATATATTTTTTAAGGACAAATATCAAGCTAATGGTTTCTGCTGATACTCAGCTAAACATCTGGACAAATCAAAAAAGGCAATCAGTTATTTTTTATTGTGCTTTTAGATTTTAACTGGGAGGATTAGTGTCACATAGGTAGAGTTTTGGTGTGTTCTTTTGTATATGACAACCTTGTTAAGACACAATTCATCATAAATTAAAATTCAATATTAAGTGCCTTCTCACAGTGCATCTGACATGTTTTAATTACAGAAATACCTGAAATATTTCATCATAGGCATATTTGCATATATACTGTCTCCATGGCATACCTCCATGAATGATACAATAGCACTACTTGGTTTATTTATTCATTCAACAAATATTAGTTTTGTGTCTCTTGTGCTAGACATAGTGCTATGCTCTGCAGGTGCCATAGTGTAGAGATTCACATTTATGCATATGAATGCAAATACTTCAAAAGTAGAATTTTGTATTTTTCCCCTAATTTGGGAAAATGCTATTCTTTATACTCTAAGTATTTTTTTCTTGTAATAGGAATGTGAACTAAAATAAAATAAGTAGTTGTATTACATCAGGAACTACTACCAACATTCAACAAAGAGTTAGATATTGTGTCTTCTGTCCTTTGTCATCCAACTGCTCTACCACCTTGCTCATGACTGTTCATAGGTAGTGTTCAAAAACATTTATAAATTGATTGAATAAAGGGAGTTAGGCAAAGTCCCTTCATTTTCAATGCAATATGAGTGTTTAAATTTTTCTTAAGGCCACTTGGACATATGCAATTTTCAATATAAGGCAAAATATTTTACAGCTACTTAATTTAATGAGTATTTTTAAAGTATGCATTATATGCAAGGCTGATAGGATGTCATGTTGCATCACTCTTGAAGCGTTCCCTCAAGTATCGCTTTCTACCTTCCCCACATCCCTGACCCCACTCCACCCACATCAAACAACTTTGTTGTTGTTGTTAGTTGCCATTGATTCTGACTAATGGTGATCTCATATGTGCAGAGTAGAAAGGCTCAATAGGGTTTTTAGATTGTGACATTTGAGAAGCAGATCACCAGGCCTGTCTTCTGAGACTTCTTGGTGGGTTCAAACTACCAACCTTTTGGATAATAGTTGAGCGCTTAACCACTTATGCAACGTAGGGACTCCTCAAACAACCTTAATATCTGGAAAGTACATACTCATATTTCAAGGCTCTGCTAAAATTTTACTTTCCCTATGAAATGTCCTATGTTTTCCCCTTGTACAATTGACTGCTCCCTTTTTTGTTTCACTACTCTATCTTCTTTTCATTTATATTGAAATAATACTATTTATATTGCGTTTATTTTGTTATATGTGAAATATACATAGAAGCCAGATAGCCTCATGGTAGTGCCTCAAATATAGTTGCATTCAACATATAATCCTACACATAGAAGAAAATTAATATTAATTCACATTCATGTTAAGTCTTCTAGGGAAATGCGGAAAAGAAAATTAAATTTCTAAAACATATAGAACTTTAATAAATATATTGCCCTCATTTTTGCAACATTCAATATCCCACATTCAGGATTGACAATGTCCAGAAATTCTCTTGGTCAAAAGTCAAATAAGTAGGGGATTGCAGGGTGCTAATTTTTTTTTTTTTTTTAAAGATGATGAGTGTGTAGTTAAAATGATTGACCATGAGCTTCTGGATAGGAAAGTGGTTGATAGACAGGAAAAATATAACGCATGCATAGTTCAAATGTGGGGCAGTCATCGTTCAGTGGTAGAATCCTCCCCTTTCATGTGGGAGACCTGGGTTCAATTCCCAAGTAATATACCTCACACACAGCCACCATTCATCTCTCGGGGGAAGCTTGCACATTGCTATGATAATGAATGGGTTCCGACAGAACTTCCAGACTAACAATAGCAACTGACAACAATGGTGTGAAGGCCAGAATCTACACCATAACTTTTTAGTTAAGGCTGTTTTTATTTCGAATGACAGAAATCTATATTAACCTGACTTGGCTACGTCACTGTTAAGTCTAGGAACAGTCTTCAGGCATTCCTGGATTCAGACCTTCAGACAGTGGTATCAAGAACCATAGGATGGTTTCAGTCTCAGCAAGGTTTTTTCCACAGGTAGAGCCTACAGATCAGGGTCTGCCTTCAACCAGCTTAACAGCTCTAGTAGAAAGAAACCTTCTTCCCAGAAAAATTTGCAGGATTATTCCTTAATCTCTTTGCTTGGGGCACCCAAATTATGAGTACCCAGCTGCACCACATGAGTGTTCTAGGAGGTGATCAGCCCCATCTGAAATACATGGACTGAGAGAAATGGAATAATTTCCACAAACTGAAACCAAGGAGAAAGAAAGGCTGGTCAGGCAAAGGCAACAAATGTGCACTATGCCTCACATGTAGACAGATACTGTTTTACCAAGTTTTTCATGCTAAAATACCCAATGGAGCCCATAATATAAAAAGACACATTATCAATCATCTACAGAAATTTCTCACATTTCACATTTTAAGAAGTTCAGTTTCCTTTCAGTTACATTTTCATATCAATGGTATGAATTATACCTTTTGAAACCTTAGTTGCCGTGCTCTGTTGACTAAAAAGAGCAAATGACTCACCTGAAATAGACTCTCTCTCTCTCTCCATCCTTCTGCACTCTACATCTCTATATGCATATAGATCATATATATAATGCATTTCAGTTCTTCTCATAGTGCCCATTAAGGACAGTTAGTATATATGGTACCACTTCGTACAGCTCAGTAAATTTATTGAACTTTTCACTGGGCCTAATTCATTTTCTATCTCTTACTTCCTCTGTGCTGTTCCAAGTATGAATGTGTGTGCACACAGAATCTTTGCCTGTGTAAACATCCCCACCTCTTATGTGTGGAAATGACTTTGCATTTGTATGAATTTTCTTCTCCCTGTGCTCGCACGTCTTTCATTTATCTCCAAATTCTCTCTCTACCTGGCCCACTCCTCCAAGTTTAGAGATATTCTTAAATATTTCCCCCTTGTGGAGTCCCTGTGTGGTGCAAACATTCAAAGCGGCCAGCTGTTAAGCATAAATTCGGAGGTTAGAGTACACCCAGAGGTGCCTTGGGTGAAAGCCTGGTGCTCTGCTTCCAAAAAATCAGCCATTGAAAACCTAATGGAGCACAGTTCTACTCTGACACACGTGGTGTCACCAGGAGGCAGTTTTTTTTTTTTTTAATCTCCAGCCTCAAGGACAGTGTCTCATACATAGTAGGCTTTCAGTAAATAGTTGCTAAAGGAAGAAAGTGGCACAGTGGTTAAGAGCTATGGCTGCTAACCAAAAGGTGGGCAGTTCGAATCCACCAACCGCTCTTTGGAGACCATATGGGGCAGTTTTACTCTGTTCCATAGGGTCACTATGAATCGGAATCGACTTGATGGCAACAGGTTTTGTTTTTTTAAGAGAAGAAAGTGAATAAAAGTCTATTTGTAGCATATCTTATAGCATGACAAGTTCTCAATACATGATATTTGGGTATTTGTAAATACTTTCCAGTCTTAGCACTAATTTTGCTTCTTCCACTCACTTCCTATAGTAGCAATATGGCCATGTACTCCTCAGGCACAGATGTGTGACCGGTGTGGTGATATTTGTTCTACATATGAGGCAATTTATAAATAAGGATAATTCGAACCTTGTGATTTATTTCCTCCAGCATTCCACCAAGATTAAAGTATAAATTTAGGAAACTATATAAAGGAAATGATACAGGGTTAAATGGAGAAGGGGGAGTTCTCCCTGTTGTTGTTAGGTGCGATCAGATGGGTTCTGACTTACAGCGACCCCACGTACAACAGAACGAAACACTGCCCGGTCCTTTGCCATCCTCACAATCGTTGTTATGCTTGAGCCTGTTGTTGCAGCCACTGTGTCAGTCCATCTTGTTGAGGGTCTTCCTCTTTTTCACTGACCCCCTACTTTACCAAGCACGATGTCCTTCTCCAGGGACTGATTCCTTCTGATAACATGTCCAAAGTATGCGAGACGTAGTCTCACCATCCTTGCTTCTAAGGAGCATTCTGGTTTGTACTCTTCCAGGACAGATTTGTTCATTCTTTTGGCAGTTCATGGTATATTCAATATTCATTGCCAACATCACAATTCAAAGGCGTCAGTTCTTCTTCTTTCTTCCTCATTCGTTGTCCAGCTTTCACATGCATATGAGGTGAATGAAAACACCATGGCTTGGGTCAGGCACACCTTCGTCTTCAAGGTGACATATTTGTTTTTTAACTAAGATTAAAGTATAAATTTAGGAAACCATATAAAGAAATGATACAGAGTTAAATGAGTTGTATGGGGGGAATCTTCTCCCTAGCCATTACTATGGTTTAAAAATGGCAGTTCACATACAGTAAGATTTGGAGTATGCTATAAGACTTATAAGACTTAAGGAAACCCTGGTGGCGTAGTGGTTAAGTACTACGGCTGCTAACCAAAGGGTTAGCAGTTCAAATCCACCAGGCACTCTTTGGAAACTCTATGGGGCAGTTCTACTCTGTCCTATAGGGTTGCTATTAGTCGGAATTGACTCGATGGCACTGGGTTTTGGTTTTATAAGACTTAAAGTAATTTTGTTCAAGTCAGACATGTGACTTATTACTCAATATCTACAAGGTGTATCATTCTTTCTTACTCACTGACTTACTGTATGAATTTATCAGTTACACTTAGGAGTTTTATCCTTCTTTGTACTTAAAACACACTGCAAGTCTTAACACTCAAAACACCCTGCAATTTGACTGCCACACTTTCCATTAATCCAAAGCCACCTTGATCTTGTTCAGATTCATAAGTCAAGTGGAAGTCAAGAGCAAAAGAGAAAGGAAAGGAATCAGAAGTAGTTTCACACTGAACTACCTTCTAAGATACTTTGTGCTATTTTGGAGTGTGGAAGTTGCAACAGCATCAGATGCCTTTCTACCCAGACCAAGGCCTTATTGAGCTGTAATATTCTTGACAATCACTGATTCCATTTTCATGGTACCACATTGATATGCCCCATTATGCTCCAGGTACCTGTTCTATTAAAGTTCATGCATCCTTCTGATTAGAAAGGCAGTGGAGCACTAAGAAAAAGAGCTTTGAATTTTGTTGCAAAACTAGGGCTGAATCTCAAGGATGTATTATTATTTGCGATTAACTCATTTTTGTACAGTACAGTCAATCTGTAAGTCTTCACCCTAAATGTAGCAAGGCATTTGGGGTAGAGCTCTCATCATAGAGGCGGAAACAAGAGAAACCACTTCATCCACGCACTGCAATATAAATTGCAACATAAATTTCTAAATTGCTCCTAAGCACTTCTTCTTCCGGTTCTTGTACTCACATCTACATTAGTCACATGGCCTACTTCCTAAGCACAGACGGTGCGTAACCAGTACGATGGTGCATGTTATTGTAGTGGATCTTCTAGCCTCTAAAATGTTGCTATGAATGAAGCAAAGTATTTGCATTCTCTTATTAAGAGGCCACGTAGGCACTGTACTGTATAACTTCAGGCTTAGCAGCTCTCAAAAAAGATCACCGTGTTGCCAGAACGCTGCTTTGTTCTTGGGTGAATGCAGCTAGAGATGGAATCTACAGCTGGAGATGGAATGAATATAGTTGTACTGAGTTGGCATCAGTTTGTGGACAATTTCCTTAGAACTCTTCAAGTGCACATCACTCAGTCAATGGAATACTGAGCACACTGCACTATGCTTAGTGCTGTGCACAGTGCAAAGATCTTTCCCCTGATGAAATTGACATTTTGCTGTGAAGATAAGCAATACTCACATAAGAAGGAAGCTCAGTAACAACTCCAGGCAATGGATTAAATGCTGGGATTTGATAGAGTAAGTACTATTGGACTTCATTGGAGAAAGAGCCAGTTTTGAGCATGTAGTGACCAAAAGCAGACAGAGTCAGAGACTATGATTAATTAATACAAAGGATAGGACATCGTAGGCACGGGAAACAGCATGAACAAAGGAAAGAAATGGAAATAATAACAATTTTAACAGCTAACTTCTATCGATTGTTGACTTTGCCAGACACAGTGCTAAAAGTTTTAGGTATGAACTGTTTTGGGAGAAAGTCAAGATGTGGTTGAAAAAGCTTAGACAGCCCATAAGGAAACCCAGGTTTTATCCCTGGTTCTGCTGTTTCTTGATCTACCATTCCGAGATATTTCCCTTTATTGGCTTCAATTTTCTGATTTGGCAAATGAATGGTATGCACTAGACAATCTCAAAGGTTCTTCCTGCTCCAAATTCTATGTGAAAATATCAACACAGGAAAAATGATTTAACAGCAGAAGGTAGATGGACTTAACATGATAGACTTTGGGGCTTTAAAACAAAGCCAGTAGGATCTTTCACTTGTTGAATTCAGTATGTGAGGTATTTTGACAAGGCACCTCATTTTATTTATATTTGAACTTTATACAAACTGACGTCTGAACCAGCATTTATGACTTTACATATGCCTATAAGGGCCAGCTAGGTAATATAAATTAATAAATAAAATTGCATAGTGATTATGGCAAACTGGAAAACAAACGCCCTATCTAAATAAAGAAGCCACTGCCAGTTCCGGACCATTGTAAGCTCTGTGGGAATGATGCAATCCCTGCTTTTCACTAATTAAGAGAGGATTTAGAAGGATAAAAGCAATAATCATGACTGAGTTGTCCAGGTGTTCTAGGTTCATACATTACCATATGATTTTCTAAAAAATACTGTGAGATATATATCTTGGTTCTCATTTCAGATAAGAGAGACTTGACAATCATAAAACTTAAGGAACTTGACCAAATTTTTTACTAATGGGAAGAAAAGAAGAAGGTGATGTTAAAATTCAAACTCAGGACAATATGTCTGTAAAGCCGAATTTTATTTTCCCAATATTAAATCCTTCCTGGTGAGGCATGAATGCAGTGAATCGAGTAGATGAAGTTATATATAAGTTTGGCCATATTTTATTTCTTGAATTATGTAAAATTCTTGACTTAAATTTGGCTAATTTATTCATACCAAAAAAAAAGACATGAAAATAAGATAAAATATAATATGCTAGTGCTAAGGGTTGGCAATGGGGATAAATAGATCACAGTTCTGGGTTCCCTCAGGTGGGACAGCTGATACCCAAGGGAAAAACAAAAACAGAATCTGTTGCCATGGAATCGATTCCAACTCATAGCAACCCTATAGGACAGAATAGAACTGCCCCATAGGGTTTCCAGGGAGTGTCTGGTGGATTCAAACTGCCAACCTTTTGGTTAGCAGCCATAGCCCTTAACTACTACATCACCAGGGTTTCCAAACGCACTGTACAATTCTACTTCCTGCGGGATCTACCTCGTCTGCCTCCAATTGCTTTCTTTACTTAGGTGCAATCACTTAGCTGCTATTACCTCAGTGTTAGGGTGGTTCATGAATTTCTATATGGAACATCTGGCTGTGTGAAAATGGAGCTTCAGTCTCAAGGCTACCTGTTTTCTGGCACTTAGTACTGACTTCTCTGAATTACGATTATTGCACATTCTTTATTCTTTTTTTTTATTTAACTGGCTTCATGGTCTATTGCCCTTCCCAGTCACTAGTCACTGCAAGCCTTCCCACTAAGCTAGGGCCCCTCTTTTACCTAAACCACGGCCACTATATGACTTCTAATGTGCTCTGCCGCTAACCAAAAGGTCGGTTGTTCAAGTCCACCCAGAGGCACCTTGGAAGAATTGATCTGCTTCTGAAAACCCTATGGAGCACAGTTCTACTCTGCATACGTGGGGTCATCATGAGTCAGAATTGACTTAATAACAACTCTGGTTTTTACCCAATAGGTAGGCAGCCCAAAGAGAATTCTACCACCAGGGACCTCCCAAATGTCCATCACTTTTATCAAAGCCTTTGATGAGATGAATATTTTTTTCGTTTTCAAACATTTTGAGGAACAGTCTCCAAAGGCATATGAAGTTATTCTAAAATTAAAATGTTGTTGTTATTAGGTGCTATTGAGTGGATTCCAACTCGTAGTGACCCTATGTACAACAGAACGAAATACTTCCTGGTCCTGCGCCATCCTCACAGTCGTTGTTATGCTTGAGCCCATTGTTGCAGCCACTGTGTGTCAGCCTATCTCGTTGAGGATCTTCCTCTTTTTCACTGACCCTCTACTTTACCAAGCATAATGCACTTCTCCAGGGGCTGGTCCCTCCTGATTACATGTCCAAAGTACATGAGACAGAGTCTCACCATCCTTGCTTCCAAGGATGTATTTCTTCCTATAAATACTAAACACTTTGTTTTTTTATTCTCACTTTAGTGTTAAGAGCTTTATTGCATCCAAACCAACCCACCTGTTAAACATCTACGGCAGTCTGCTACTGGGAGCTGATTTTCAGAACTATAACAACTTTATAATTTGAGCAACTATAATCAAGATTCTTACATTGGCAGATGCCAGCTTTTTGCTTCAATTTCATACCAGGCTCTTCTGGCAGTCAACTTGTTGAAATTTTTGCCCTATATTTGATCCCTAATGATTTCTTATTTCCTGAGTTTCTTTAGATTAATATCTAGCAGCTGTTTGTCTATCATGTGAAACTGTTATATAATTAAGACTTTACCCCTCTACATGATTTATTTTCAAACCTGGACTGTGTTAATAAGTTCTGTAGTTTGGAGAAAATTTCTTCAGTGTCATTTCTTATGCATGCTCTAAAATAAAAAAGATCTACTTAATGGGCCGTGTTGTCCCATGGTCCATAAATATTAATATGAGTGCCATTAGTTAGAGTGGAATGTACTCATTTGTGAATATTTTTAAAGAATATAAATGTTATTTTGTTTTTACATTAGAGGCTGTATTCTTAGCATTTGGAGTCATTTTTTTTTTTGCTTAATTGGTATCAGCACTTCCCCCATAAATAAATGAGTAAATGAAACTCAAATTGTTAGGCCCAGTGACTCGAGAGTGGATGACTTCTGGCGCCTTCCTAGACCTTGTCAGTCAGTGATCACTACACTCACCACCATCCAATTAATGAGAAGCATCCTTTCAGCTAGCACAACATGGCTTTGATGTAGAAGCACAGGCAGGATGCATAAAGTTTGCTTGTTCCAGGAAATATCTCATTAGATATAATTAAGACATACAAAAAAGGAGGTACTCAAGTTTTATACCTTATTTGCCAACCGAGTATCTCAACCATTCACAAATAAAACTCCATGACTAAGTTAATTCACTAGTCACTCTAATGCAATAGCGCCTTGGAATTGATATGCTGTCTCCCACTGAATGCTTCTGAGGTGAAAATAAAATAAAAACAAATAAGAAGTAATGGACAAAATCTCTTCAGAAAATATTGTGTGTGAAGAGTATCTAGTTAATTATTTGGTTAAGAAAATAAATTTTGTGAGGCTTGATGCTTACTTAAAAACATTAGAGAAAGTTTAAAGCATTAAAAACACATGTGTGTCTTTATTTAGGCTTAGGATTCCGTGTGGTTACAGCTCGAAGAAGAGGGCAGGCCGTGGTGGTTCAGTGGTAGAATTCTCACCTTCCACGTGGGAGACCTGGGTTCAGTTTCCAGTCAGTGCATCCCACGCGCAGCCAATGAAAACCCTGTGAATCACAATGGTCTGGTCCCCAGCCGCTCCTGAAGAAGGCACAGGACCCAGCAACACCCCGTTGTGCATGGGCTTGCCGTGATTTGGGGACAACTTGACATGACAACAAAAAATAGCATAAGGAAATTAGTCTATTTAGATCCTTTGGGCTACCTCACAAACACAATAGCAGGCATTATTAAAAAAAAAAAAAAAAAAAAACCTGGATATTTTTCTTCCATTCAGTAATTTAATAAGAAAACTTTATTGCCAGGTACAAGTTAGCTGTTTTGAGGATATGAACAGGTTGTGAGATACAGTTGTTAGCTTTTTTTTAATTGTTGTAAATATATACATTTGCCAATTTGATTTTTTTGTGTGTGAACGATCTACTGACATCAATTACATTAATCATGTTGTGCAGTCATCACCAAGGTCCATTGCCAAATTTTCCATCACCATAAACAGAAACGCAATGCTTCATAAACATAATTCTCCATTTCTCCCTTCTGCCCCTGGCTTGTTGTTGTTCTTGTTATTGTTAACTGCCTTCGAGTCACGCTGACTCATGACAACCTCATGCACAGCCCTGTGCAGCATCATGGCAACGCATAAGCCTCCACTAACAGTTGAGTGGTGGCTGCACTTGAGGTGCATTGGCCAGGAATCGAACTCAAGTCTCCCACATGGAAGGCGAGAATTCTACCACTGAACCACCACTGTCCCCTCCCTGCCCCTGATAACTACCTAATAAACTTTGGTTTATAACATTAAATAATATTATATCTTCATTATTAAACATTTTAGATCTTCAGGGAATTTAACAAGTTTCTTTTTCTTTTGGATCCCCTCTTTGATTCTACATTTATTTCAATATTGCTTGCTACAAATGAAAAGGGTCCAAACTTATGGATAGTACTCTCGACCTCCAACAGTTGTTGGCTATTTTTCATGGCTAATGAGCTGACACTTGATCACAAGACACCCTAAGAAAACAAACAAGAAAAAACCCTACTGTCTCAGTTTTTCTTCTTTCAAATAGCAGTGCATCATTGAGCTTATATTAGGTACCAGGTGCTACCCTAAGCGCGTATCATCCCACTTGCTCCTTATGTTAGCTGAGGTAGCTGCATTCTTGATAGCATCATCACTCCTGTTTCACAGATGTGGAAACTTGTTTGCAAAGAGATCACATGACTTGCTCATGCCGCAGCTAATGGTGGTAGAGCCAGGATTTGAAGTTAAGCCATTTGTCTCTAGAGCTTAAGCTCCTAATACTATGCCATTCAACCTCTGGGTATTAGAAGAACTAAACAGATTCCTTTTCATCAGACTGTTACAATAAATTAACGGCTGATTGCCCTGTACAAAGTACAGGAAAAAAATTAATTCCATATATCCTTTCATTTTTTAGATTTTACCAGGAGAAAATAGCTTCTAAGGGTAACCCGAGGTTATATGCATAACCAAGTTTTCTTTCTTTAAATGGAGCGCCCAGGCTTTCACAGGATACGCAGAGTATTTAGTATCGAACAGTTATTCCATGTGCCCCCCCTACATTTCCCAGTCTTCTGTGCAGTTAGGCTGGAGCCTAGTTTCTAGTCTGGCCAATGGATGCTGAGGGGAAATGACGTGTTTTATGCCTGGACTAAGGCAGCTCATGCATTTCTCTCTTTTCCTGCAGTGTCCTTCCCAGTAAGCAGTTGCCATCGAGTGGACTCTGACTCACAGTGACCCAGGTATGTCAAACTAGACATAGGCTTTTCAATGGCAGATTTTTTTGGAAGCCGATCACTAGGCCTTTCTTCCCAGGTGCTTCTGGGTGAACTTGAACCCCGAACCGTTTGTATAGCGGCCGAGCATGTTAACTGTTTGCACCATTCAGGAACTCCTCAGCGTCCTCAGAATCGATGTATTTCAGATGACATGGCTATAAGCTATAGGTGGACTGCCCAGCATGCACTGGACTTTATGGGGGTCATTGTTGCTGCGTTATAGCTTAATCTAGGCTGACTAATATAAAAGTTTAATTGTGCATGGATTAAAATTTGAGTTATATATCCACCCATGCACGTATTTTCTGTCACCTGAGAGACGTGCTTCCTTGGATAGCAAAATTTATTTTGTGTTTTTGGCATTAGCAGAATGCCCAGTACCAGCGATTATCCAGGGTCAACTAACAGCAGCATCAGCAGCCCTCAGGGCTCTCAGTGCATAGAAATTGGAGATGATGATGCGTGTCTGATTAGGGACTTGGCTCATTGTTACCTGTAGACTTCAGTATGCGGCTGGGCAGAAGTCTCCACTCGCCCTAATGAAAGAGGTGTGTAAATGTTCCATGGGTGTCACCATTGTCCCTGTGTATTGAGGCAAGTCATAAAAGCTGAACCGCCCTTTGTCAGAAGGCCAGGAAACCATAGACATTTGCTCGGACTCTTAGCAAAGAATTGCTTTGTATAAAAATTTTACCATAAAATAACATCAAATGAAATGCAAGGTAATGTTGACATTTTCTCCCCATTTTTAGGGAAACATTTCTCTTTTTTTAATATGCTATATTCTAGATCTCAATTTCACCAATCTGGAATGAAGCTACATTCTAATAAAATTTTGTTCTACCTGATCCCTTGAGAAGTACTAAACCATAATCAAACGTACAGATATGTAGAGGGGGAGAAGTTTAAAGTTTATCTCCTGGGTCTTTTTTGTTGTTGTTGCTGTTATATTCTGTGACTTTATTAGAAGAATCTTGGGATTATCTCTTCCCTTAATAAAGGCCCAAAATGATGTCTCACAGTTACCAAAAAAAAAAAAAAAAAAGCCTCACACAGAAGTATCTCAACTCTGATGATCTCAGAATATCTCAGGTTTTCTGGCTACAAATAAATTCTCTTTCATATAAATTGTATATAAACTTAAAGGAAATATTAAATGCCAAATATCAATGGTATCAACCAATGTGAGAGCCTCTGTTCTGAGAATTTTTCATTATGCCTTTTACATTATCACCAAATCCCACCTGCTTTTAGACTCTCAGAAGCTGGCTTGCTGTTTTGCTATGATTGCTCAACAGAAAATAAACAGATGGGGCTGAAAAAAATCCAGATAGACAAATGGTGTAGAAACTGCCTCGGGCTTTTGAACAGTGTCAAAGTAAGTCGTATTTTTTTTTCCCCCTGTTTGACAAACAAATCTTCTGGAACACAAATCTCGATATGGTTTCATTCTGTACCACCATCAAATATGTTTAATTTTGCTTTGTTTCTCTTGAAAACCAAAGCTAATTTTAGATTTTTTTTTTTTTAATTCTGGTGAGTGAATGATAGATGATTGGTAGTGGAAAAATATATTAAACTGGGTGAGAAATCCGTGTAAGACATCAGGTTATATGGATTCCTTTATTTCAGCAGTGTAGAATGTTAGGGGCAGTAATCTCATTAATTAAATTGCTTTTCAAATAAAGGCCAGATCCATTGACACCTGACAAAGATAAATTAGCCCAGAATAGATTTCGGTTTTTCTGCATATGCTTGCCCTTTATATGTTGACTTCCACATGCAGGAACCTAAGTTAAAGATATTTTTATGTTCCTAATGCCCCATTTCCTATCTGCTCTTTTGTTGGCACAATTTCATCAGATGACTTCAAGTATTAGAACTGTAATGGTAACACTCAATGGCAGAGATACTAAATGTCCCAGTCCTTTAGGGGTGCAAGTGCAGGTTGTATCGTGACATACATCATGACACATACATCCAACCTCAGCTCTGCTCCCTAAACCCTGAACCTAGTGGGGCTGCATCATTTTGGACTAGGATGAAGCACTGTTTTCTAGTTAGTCACACCCCCAGAAAGGTTTGGTTGGATCACCCTGAGGAAGCCCATTTTTCTAGCCCACACAAAGGCACCATATGGTTCCAGCAGTGGCCTGGTCACTCTGAATGAGAGAAGTGAAAGTACCTATGTGATTCTCTCCACTTTCAAGATGAGTAGTCCTGGTACCATTCTAGGGACTTAGACTGTGAGAATAGGGTACAGAATGAACAAGCTAAATTTATATGAAACAGTTTTGAAGTTCCAGATCCACGCTGACAGTCTATCCAAAACAGAGGAATGAAGACGGACATGATGGTAGAATGTTACAGGTATACCGAACTTTTACCATGGTCCTGCAAGGCTTGAAGTGGTAATAGTTATGGCCACAGGATCTGTATCTGGCCAGTTTCATGCCATCTGCTAGCAGTGTAAGGCTATTCGCATGTTCTTTCCGACTTCATTTCTTTATTGGCAAAAAAATGCCAATCTCATAAAGCTATTCTGTGCTGACTAGTAATGCCTTAGCACTTTTTAGGTGGTTATTATACCAGCAGCACCATAATCACGGTCATCTTTCCAGGCCTGAGCCTTAAATCCCATTTATGAGCTCCAATCCATTCTCTTCAGAGGCAAGTCAACTGTTAGATCTTCAAAGGCAGGGCTGTTTGTTCAAGTGCATATCGCTAGCTCTTAGCGTTTAAGACTTTGAGTAGAGTAGGCATTCAATAAATATTTGCTGAATAAATGAATGATGTTTTGAAGTAGGCAGTAGAAAACTCAGAGTATCATCCTAGTGTTATCATTTACCTCATACACATTTTAATCACATAAATTTTTAACAGCCAAGGTGAAGTGACTTCTGACTTTCCTACTACCTGAGTTTCATAATGCTAGCCTCAAGTGAGAATCTATATACTAAAGGAATTGGGAGACAATATAGTGCTATACGGATATGAAGTATTTTCTTATGTAAAGGTATATAAATATAAAGTACACATTTATAAAGAATACATGTAAGGTTTATCTTTCTGCCCATAAAAATACTAAAAATTAATCATTTTAAGTACTTCTGTGTCAGGCACTAACTAATAAGCACTTCAGATGCATTACCTCATTTAACCCTCGTAACAACCCCCAAAGTTAGGAACAATTTTGCCCTGCTTTACAAACTGTGGCTTAGAAAGACCATGTAACTTTCCAAGGAAAAGCAGTTACTATGCGGTAAAGCAAAAATTTGAGCCTGGTCTATCTGATTCTAAGATCTTTTCCCTTAACCACTAGTCTATATTCCATAAAAACTAAAAAAAAAAAAAAAAGAGAGAGAGAGAATACTATAATGATCATTGTTTACAAGATCATGTTATCTATATGATTATTGCTGAACACAGATCATTTTTAAACGAACTGTAAAACAAATACATCCTTTAAAAAAATGCTTCCCCGGATAAGTGTCCATTTTCACAAACTCTTCTTTAATTCAAGCCTGTGGGTGATTTGCCTGGGGAAAATACAAAATGCACTGAGAGCTAAAGAAGGCTTTTTGGAGGAGAAAAATATGATACTATTTCACAGAAAATTCCTTTCAAAGCTATGTCCTCTCAAGAACATGTTATCCTAAAAATTTTCAAGATATGAACCTCATTAAAACAAAAACTAAACCGATTGCCAACAAGCCGACTCCAACTCATGTGAATCCATACGTGTCAGAGTAGAACTGTGCTCCATACAGTTTTCAATGGCTGATTTTTCAGAAGTAGATCACCAGGCATATCTTCCAAGACACCTCTAGGCGAACTCAAACCTTCAAGCTTTCAGTTAGTAGCTGAGCACATTAACTGTTTGCACCACCCAGAACTTTATAAAGGAAGAGGTGAATTGTTCATAAGTCTTTCATTATCGAAACTTAAGTAAATAACATATATATAGATAGATATAATTGTTATTATAATTTGAGTGAATCGCTAGTATTTGTTTCATACAGAATTACAAAATCTAAACAATATCAATATGTTTTCAACTTGAAAACAACCTTGCAACGTTTCTCAAAGCATGGTCCATAATCCACAGGCTACAGAATTACTTGAATGCATGTTAAAAATGTATGTTGGCAAGCCTCACTCTAGTTGTTCTTAATCAGAAGTAATGGCCCTCAGTATAGCAGGGGCAGGGGTCTGGGGACCATGGTTTCAGGGGACATCCAAGTCAATTGGCATAATAAAATCTATTAAGAAAACATTCTGCATCCCACTTTGAAGAGTGGCGTCTGGGGTCTTAAATGCTAGCAAGCAGCCATCTAAGATGCATCAATCGGTCTCAACTCACCTGGATCAAAGGAGAATGAAGAACACCAAGGACACAAGGCGATTATGGGCCCAAGAAACAGAAAGGGCCATGTGAACCAGAGACTACATCACCCTGAGACCAGAAGAAGTAGATGGTGCCTGGCTACAACTGAGACTGCCCTGACAGGGAACACAACAGAGAACCCCTGAGGGAGCAGGAGAGCAGTGGGATGCAGACCCCAAATTTCCACAAGACCAGACTTAATGGTCTGACTGAGACGAGAAAGACCCCAGTGGTCATGGCCCCCAGACCTTCTGTTGGCCCAGGACCGGAACCATTCCTGAAGCCAACTCTTCAGACACGCATTGGACTGGACAATGGGTTGGAGAGGGATGCTGGTGAGGAGTGAGCTTCTTGGATCAGGTGGACACTTGAGACTATGTTGGCATCTCCTGCCTGGAGGGGAGATGAGAGGGTGGAGGGGGTTAGAAGCTGGTGAAATGGATACAAAAAGAGAAAGTGAAGGGAGAGAGCAGGCTGTCTCATTAGGGGGAGAGTAATTGGGAGTGTGTAGCAAGGTGTATATGGGTTTTTGTGTGAGAGACTGACTTGATTTGTAAACTTTCACTTAAAGCACAATAAAAATTAAAAAAGAAAAGAAGTAATGGCCTTGGGATCTGGGAATATGACTGTTATAGTTATCTAGTGCTGTTATAACAGAAATACCACAGGTATAGAAGTTAGGATTTACAACATATATTTTGGGAGGGATATAATTCAGTTTAGAACAATGGCTTTTAATACCATCACTGCATGATTCTAATGAACCCTTGAATTTAAGACCTTCTTAGAGATAGAAGTTCTTCCTCAGAGACAGAGCATCTTGGTCAACGCTTTATTTTTATAGATGAAGAACAGACCCTTGTTGGTATAGTGAGTTTCCAAAGGTCACAAAACTTGCTTTCCTACTCACCTGTCTGCGTGTGTTTCAGCATTTTGATGGGCTTTGTCATTTAAAACTCCCTGGGAAAACACTGACAACATAAAATACTGGCGAGGATGTGTAGCAACAGGAATTCTCATTCATTGCTGGTGAAAATGCAAAATGGTACCACCACTTTAGAAGACAGTCTGGCAGTTTTTTACGAAGCTAAACATAAGATTACCAAACAATCCCACAATCGTGCTCCCAGGTATTTACCCAAATAAGATGAAAGTGTATGTCCACATAAGCACCTGCATGTAAATGCTTATAGCAGCTATACTCCTAGTTGGGACCCTGGTGGCACAGTGGTTAAAGGTTTGGCTGCTAACCAAGAAGTTGGCAGTTTGAATCCACTGACTGTTTCTTGGAAACCCTATGGGGCAGTTCTACTCTGTCCTATAGGGTTGCTGTAAGTCGGAATCAACTCTATGGCAACGGATTTATAGTCATAGTTGCCAAAAATTGGAAGGAATTAAGATGTCCTTCAATAGGTGAACGGGTAAACAAGCTAAAGTATATCCATACAATGGAACACTATTCAGGACAAAAAGAAAGAAAGGAAAAATTATGAAGGTATTAGTAGACATGGAGGAATCCTAAAAGCACATTGCTAAGTTAAAGAAGCTAATCTGAAAAAGCTACACACTGTATGATTCCAAATGTGTGGCATCTTGAAAAAGCAAAACTACAGAGACTGTAAGATCAGTGGTTTCCAAGAGTTTAGCAGCTGAAGAAAGCATGAAGAGGTGGAACGCATGCCATTTTTAGGGCAGTGAAATTACTCTGTAATTTCATGACATCATGCGTTTGTCATAACCCATAGGACTGTATAACACAAAGAGCAAGCTCTAATGTATACTAGGGGCTTTAGTTAATATATCAATATTGATTCATCAATTATAACAAATGTACCACATGAATACAAGATATTAAAAATACAGGAACCTGTGGGAGGAGGCAAGAGAGGGCATATAGTAACTGTCATTTCTGTACAATTTTTCTATAAACATAAATTGCTCTAAAAATATAGTCTATTTTTTATAAACTTCCATGGGAATTTTTTTCTACCCAGCATGGAAAGATGAATAAGGGAACACGGGAACAGATTAAGTGAACCATGTTAAATATTCCAAAGAGATGAAACTACAAGTAGATTTTCTTGTTACATTACAACAATGCAGAAACTTGCCATGCTCCTTCTCACTTCTAGGCTCTGGCTTAATATTCTATCAAATCTAAACTTTAAGCCAGATACCAGTTGTGGGTAGAACATTGCCTTCCTCAAGGACCTGATCCTAATTGACATTAGGGTATAATAGGCCATGATTATAAGTTACCATGGAAATACACAAGTAAAATTGGTCAGTTTCTTCCAACTCTGGTTGTCTTAGTGATTGATGGGCTGGCTCTCCAAAGTCTAAAGACCAAGATTACTTTCCCTTTGATTGACTAATGGACAAGGAGGCACTATGTTGTGATATTTTGCCAAGCCACATATCAATTACCTGTCTATATACTATATATTACAGGTATATACTGATATTGAACTGGAGATTTGAAATGTGTTAGCCAGGCTTAAAAAAACACCAGAATGAAAATAAACCAATTGTTATTCTACAAGTTAGAAAAATAAAATTTAAAAATTGAAAGTAATCTGAGAAATCGCCTGACAAATTCCCTAATATTATAGGAAAAAAGAGACCCTACAAAGTCAAGTAATTAGCACAGAGTCAGTCACCTGGCAAGACGGTGGCAGATCTAGGACAATAAATAATAATAATGCCAACTTTTATTCAGACTCTATTCTAGGTACTTTGAATTCTTTTTGCAAAGAATTCTCATTAAACTTCAGCATTCTTGCATTAACAATAAAAAAAATGAAGCTTGACGTGTTAAGTAACTTGCCCAAGATCACACATTTAGTATATAAAGTAGCTGAGATATTAACTGTTATGTCAGACTCTGTACCAGGATGCTTAGACCCAGTTCTAACTTTTCATGTATCATGCTATTCTCAGCCCCCAAAGTTCCAGTCTACTGGCTTAGTGCCCCTGCTTCTATAGAACTCTTGAGATTGGATTGATTTTGCATGCCAAATCTGTGTTCATCAAGGCTTCAAGAAACACTTTATTGCTGAGCTGTTAAATGTCAATAAATGAAAATTTTAAGATGGGCTTATAAAGCCAGTTGAGGTGAGTTCTGCAGTCCCAAATGTCACTGCTGTCACTTAGATAATTAGCAGACTTTGAGAGTAACTGGAAATTGGGAACCAAATTGAAGCATTAGTTCTCCTGGAAATAGAAGTGGGAAATGAGGCCAGGATGGCTCCTAAATGATTGCTTTATACCAAAGATCTTTGATAATAAGATAAATTGAAAGAACTGTGTATATTTACATGCACACGCACATTAGATGAATAGATAGGTAGGTAGGTAGGTAGGTAGACAAATAATAGATAGATAAATGATAGATAGGTAGGTAGGTAGGTTAGGCAGGTCATGTTGGTAGGTAGATATAGATAGATCTCCAAGCACTAGCTAAAGGGAAGAGAAGGACCATGTAAGAAACCAGTGAAGTCAAAGTTGCTGGGAAAATCACATGGAGACTGCAGAAGAAACTCATTTACTCCTTGTACAGCAAAAGGACAGCTGCAGTATGATCTCCTGCTTCTATAGAAGCAGTACCAGTTGAGAGGAGAAGAGAATTCAGAAAGGATCTGCTGCAAGATGCCTTCTGAAAACAACCATCCCAAGGCTGACACATCTGCATAGGGAAAAAAGATGCTAGCAATAGACACTCAAGAAAGTTACTGGGCCCCAGCCTAATGAATATAGGTAAAGGTCAAGAATGATTCTTCTGCTGGGTAGATGATGTTGATGGTGGTGGTGGTGGTGATTATTTCACACTTAATGAATGTTAAAAAAAAAAAAATTTTGAGACCACAGGGAAAATATAAGATTGGTACAGTTTTCATTAATAGAATCTAATATTTTGTATATACTGTGACTAAAAATCAAACTTTGTATGTAATTACTACATTCAGGTCAACAGTCACCTGACAACAACCATGTGAAGATGGCTGGGGAAGGCAGCATGCCCTTAGTAGATGGATAACATTGTAATACGTGGAGCGAGTGAGATGTACAATGGCATAGAGGCAGGAAAACAAAAGGTGCATGCAAGGGGATTAAAGTCGTTTGGCAGGAGGATGCAACACATGAGAGCTTGAGATAGATTAGACTATAGGTTGGGGCAATGTTATAGAAGGCTTCAGAACAGGGGCTGGGTAGTGACTATTTGTATTCTATTCACTAAGCAATGAGTGAGCTATTGACAGTTTTTTTAAAGTACACATAAAATGTTAAATTAGCCACCAGCTGCCAATCTAAATATTTATGAATAAAGGGGTACACAATTTTACAAGAACTAAAATATGATAGAAAGCAGAAAGAATTTTCTCACTCACGATTGGTAATAAGGCCATCTTTCGTAATAAAAAATTAAGGGGAAATTTCCAAACACCTCCTCCTCAAAATGAGTAACTTTTACCTACCAGAAAGTTGATTGTCACCATTCACCTTTCTTTCCTTTCTCTTCCTAACCCTCTACCTTGAGTAGTTTTTTAGGGATTAGGGCTATTTTACCACTCTGCCTCTCATCTTAATAACTCTCTTTCTGTATCTCTTCAACTAACAGGAATACTAAATGGTGTGTAGGAAGTGGACAGGCAGTGTTAGTGTACAGTGCATTCTGGGAGGAGGAACTGATAGTATGAAGGGAGGAAGATAGGAATGATCAGAGAATAGTGAATCTGAGAAAGATTTAGTTTTTCTTCCACTCTGACAAAAAAAGAAAAAAATTAAAAACTTCTTTAACCATGGGTCACAGTTCTACTCTGACACACATCAGGTTGTCATGAGTCCAAGTTGACTTAATGGAAACTGGTGGTAGCTGGTAAGCGTAAAATGTGTTGTAAGTGTAAAATATTTAGTACAACAAAATACTGTAAAAATATCACATTAACATTTTAAAATATTGATTACATGTTGAAGAAATCATATTTTAGATACATTGAATTAAATAAAATTTATTTTCAAAAATTTAAAACTTCTTCAAATTAACAAGAAATAAAATTACTTCTAAACTGTCATACGGTCAGGTGATATCAGACATATCCTCCTCAGGACATCACAGTCATGTTAAGTAAACAATGACTATATATCTACTATTTGACTAGAGGTTCTGTAAAAGAGTTAGGGTTTGGGCTTCAATTTGAGAGATTGACTTTAGCAGCAGCCATGTGGAGTGAAGCAATAAAGAATTCACTCATCCCATTTTTAAGAAAAACAGGTACAAAGGTAAGTATAGAGAGAAAAAAGTGAAATATAATAAGAGAGTCTTCACTATAAGAAAAAGTTATCTTGCATTCATAATATAGGGGAAAATATATGTTAAAAGGATTTCATAGAGGAAAAGAAAATACTGTAAATTCAGCTTTATATTCTAAGTAGACTTTAAAGAGTTATGAAGTACCAAACATAAGAGATTGTAGATGATGTAGAGTCCCAAGATAGAGGTATACATTTTGGGGTGATAAAAGGAAAATGTTTAAGAGAACTAAAGATGCAATTGAACTGACATTGCAGAAAATGTAATCATTGATATAGAAGAAGATTGTGAGCTGCTGTCCCAGAATAGAAGAAAAAGACAAAAATGAAAACAATGATAGAAATACTTAGATAGCTGAGACTGAAAAGGGAGATTTAACTTTCTGATAACGAATGTGCCTGTTGTTAGGTACTGTTGAGTTGGCTCTCATACCGACCCTATGTGTAACAGAACAAAACATTATTCAGTCCTGTGCCATCCTCACAATAGTAGGTATATTTGAGCCCACTGTTGCATCAGTCCATCTTGTGGGGGTCTTCCTCTTTTTCGCTGATCCTCTATTTTACCAAGTATGATGTCCTTTTCCAGGGATTGGGCCCTCATGATAACATGTCCAAAGTAAGTGAGACAAAGCCTTGCCATCCTCGCTTCTAAGGAGCATTCTGGTGTGTGGAAGAAGTGATGAAGTAAAAGAGCTAAACAGAAGATTTCAAAGGGTGGCTCAAGAAGACAAAGTAAAGTATTATAATGAAATGTGCAAAGACCTGGAGTTAAAAAACCAAAAGGGAAGAATACAGTCAGCATTTCTCAAGCTGAAAGAACTGAAGAAAAAGTCAAGCCTCGGGTTGTAATATCGAAGGCTCCTATGGCCAATGAGTATATCTAAAATGAAAAAAGAAACCCGTTGTGATCGAGTCGATTCCAACTCATAGCGACCCTATAGGACAGAATAGAACTGCCCCATAGGGTTTCCAAGGAGCGCCTGGTGAATGTGAACTGCCAACCTTTGTTTAGCAGCTGTAGCACTTAACTACTACGCCACCAGGATTTCTAAAACCTGTTGTATTCCAGTCGATTCCAACTCATAGCGACCCTACAGGACAGAGTAGAACCATCCCATAGAGTTTCCAAGGAGCCCCTGGTGGATTTGAATTGCCGACCTCTTTTGAGATCTAGAATATGAGAGAGAAGTAGGAGTCAAAGATGTTAATTGCTTCTTGAGTTCACTGATTAAAAATCATCACCAAGTATTATGGTTTAATTAAACTAGTTTGATATTGACTCAATACTAGACAGATTAAGGGAGCAGAAGAGGAATCTGGGAAACGATCCCCCCAAAATAAAAATTGATCATGTGATAAGGTGACATTCTAGCTCAGCGAAAAAAAGGACAGCTTATTGGTACAACAGGACATTTATCAAAAGTTCAAGTTACAGTCTTGCCTAATATCTCATATAAGAAATTTAACAGATAGATTAAAAATGAAATTTTAATAAATGAAATCACCTGTAAACTAGTACAAAATATAAGTGAATAGTTCCATTATTTCATACACTGAAGGCATATCTGAGGACAAAATTAATTTTTAAAGCTAGAAACAAACAAAAAACAATTATTACATTTAACTACCTAGTGACCAAAAGCCTCTCCTTCCCTTGGACATACAAATTTTTAGAGACAGTTTTCTATATTCTCAGACAATCCTGATTCAATACTTTCTCATCAAGATACTAAAATCTGGCTTTGACCCTAATGTGTTCAATAAAACTACTCTTGTGAAGTTCACCAAAAACCAATAACCTATTTCTAATCGGTGAAAATCATAATTCTCTTATTTGTTGTTGTTTGCTGCTATCGAGTCAGCTCTGATTCATGGTGACTTTATGTTTAATAGAATGTAATGTTGCCCAGTCCTGCTCCATCTTCATGATCCTTGGTATGTTTGAATCCATTGCTGTAGCTAGTGTGTCACTCCATCTCTTTGAGGATTTTCCTCATTTTCACTGGCCCTCTACTATACCAACCATGGTGTCGTTTCCTAGCAATTGGATTTTCCTGATGACTTGTCCAAAGTAAATGAGTTGTAGGGAATATTCTGGTGTATTTCTTCTAAGACTGATCTGTTCATTCTTCTGGCAGTCCATGATATATTCAGTATTCTTTGCCAACACCACAATTCCAATGCACGAATTCCTCTTCTGTCTTCCCTTTTCATTGTACAACTTTTGCATGTAAATGAGGCAATTAAAAGGTTACCATTGCTGTTGATTTCAACTTATGGCAGTCCCATGTTTTACAGAGTAGAACTGAGCTCCATAGGGTTTTCTTAGCTGTAATATTTATGGAATCAGATCTCCAGGCCTTTTTTCCATGACACTGCTGGGTGGGTTCGAAGCATCAACCTTTCAGTTAGTAATCAAGCTCAAACCATTTGCACCACTCAGGGACCTTAAAAGTACATGCAGACAAACTCTAAAATGCTATAAGTTTGAGTGAATTATCTACATGAACATTTTCAGGTAATAAACCTGTTGCCATCGAGTCAATTCTGACTCATAGCAACCATATAGGTCAGAGTAGAACTTCCCTATAGAGTTTCCAAGACGTGCCTAGCAGACGTGAACTGCCGACCTTTTGGTTAGCAGCTGTAGCACTTAACCACTGCGCCACCAGGGTTTCCTTTCAGATAATAGGAACCTGTTTTAGGAAACTTGAATCAGGAGAATAATTTTAAGGCTGGAGGCTAGAAACCCCTGTGTCCAGAAGAATCCTAGGGCCTTGCCCTGTGGGCTGTAGCCAAAGAAATAGATCACAGTCCACACTAAAATCTAGAGCTTAATGGCAATTGCACTGGTCCCAGCTGCTAGAGATGCCTGAATCGTGAAGACTGAGGAGGGAGGTATCACCTACCTCCCATGCCCTCTACCTTTCTTCCCCTAACTTCTGAGGAAAGGTACTGAGCTCACTATCCTCACTTCTAAGGCGCATTCTGGATGTATTTCTGCTAAGACTGATTTGTTTGTTCTTTTGGCAGTCCACAGTATATTCAATATTCTTTTCCAACACAACAGTTTGAAAGTATCAATAGTGCTTCTGTCTTTCTTTTTCATTATCTAACTTTCGCATGCATATGTGGCAATTAAAAAGGAAAGGCCATGGTATGGGTCAGAAAAGCCAGCAACAGTCAAGAAATCAAACAATTTATTGCATTGGGCAAATCTGCTGCAAAAAGCCTCTGCTCTTTAAAGTTTCTGAAAAGCAAAGATGTTGCTTTGATGACTAAGGTGCCACTGACCCAAGCCATGGTCTTCTTTAGTTTCTTGGAAACATTTGACATTCTTTCCTATTTAGTCCCTCCTTAAACTTTTGTTGTTTTCGGTGACCTTGTATTCACCTTGTTTTCCTCGCACTTAGGGCCTCAACTAGCACTGTGGGGTCTTTTTTGCGAGTTATAAAAAGATGCCCCTCGCTTTGGGCTGACACGGCCATGTTAAAGCTCGCAGTTTAGTTCTTGAGATCTTACCCTCTGCACTCACCCCTCTGGCCAGATGCCCTTCTGCAGGACACAACCTACTCAACGGTACGTGAGGGTCCCATTCCTGTTTCTCTTTTTGCTCAGGCTCAACTCCTTTTATAGATTTCTGACTACACACTTGATTCTAGAGTGATGTAATTTAATAATCATGATATTGTAAAAGCTGGGTCTTATTTTTTTCATTTTTAGAGTTAAGCTATATGCAAAGCATTGAAGACTTAATAGTAGTTATATAACATAATTTAAATTATATAAGCCTTGAAAATATATTTTTTTAAAAAAATAATATAACTAGCCAAAAGTCAAAGGTAGAAAAGGAATAAGTGCACTCATTTACTTAGGTTTCATACTGGGAAGCCAATAGATATTGTGTGAAAGTTATTACATCTAGAAAGTAAGGGTATAACTATATTATATGACATTATAATGATAATCACAAAAAGAATTAAAAACTGAAACTAAAAACAGCAAATGGCAGTTGCTTCTGGAAAGTAAAATTGGGAGCAGGGGGAAAGAATGAGATTTTTGCTTTTTATTTTATGCTATTCTCTTCTGTTTTTTTTTTTTTTACCATTCATTGCTTCTATCATAAAACAAAGTAAATGTGTGTATCCAGTTCTGGTATCTATTAAGAGATGAAAAGAAAAGAAAGGAGGTTGGATCAGTTGACCTTTAAGGCCCCTTTCGACATAAGAGTCTGTGATTCTGTGATCAGAGATGCACCTTAGGGAGATTAATCTGGCAGCAGTGTGTAGGACGGACTGGAATGGAGAGAGATGGAAGTGGAGAAGCCAATTACTAGGTTATTATTGTAAGAAAGGTAGGAAAGTAATGAGGATCCGAACTAAGGTGTAGGCAGCAGGAATAGAAGGAAGGTTACAGATGTGAAAGCCTTTGTGGAGGTAGAATATATGTAATTTGGAAACTGATTCGATGGATGTATGGGGTTAGGGAGAAAGAGGTATTAAAGATGACTATAATTTTATAAGGTTTTAAGCCATGGTAATTATGAAACTAGTGGTGTCATTAGCTAAAATAAAAGAGTCAAAAAGAAAGGGACTATTCCTGTGGCTGGAGCAAGCTGAGTCAGGAAAGATGGCTAATTATGAGAAGCACCTTAATCATTAGTGAGTGGGGATGTAGGAGGACGCATGGTGATCAAAAGGAATTTAGGCAGCTCTCTATTGAAGAGTCTGCCTCCTGATCTCCAGCTAGGAAGGACTGGTAATCGTTTCTGAATGGATAGGAGTTTATTTGTAGTTTGATGTGCTCTGAATTGAAGAAACCAAAACAAAAGAAAAAAAAAAATCTCCCTATGAAAGGAAACAGAAATATTTAACATTGAGACACCTCTTCTGCATTATTCTTTAGCAACAACCTTGTCACGCATTGCTTAAAAAGAAATAGTAATAATAGCCTCCCAGAATAGAAAAGTCAGTCCGACACTGTATAGGTTATAAAAGTAATTACTCCTAAACCATATCTGGTAGCATCAGAAATATACTAATTAGACAAACAGATAATTACAAAAAATTTACAGGTAAGTTTGTAACAGCTACTCTTTCTAACTTTTCTTAACTCACCAAAATTACAAAAGGAACTGAGTTCCCTAATTTCATGGAAGTAGATTAGACCGTTCATCTCCTGGGTACATGAGCTCACAGCCATCTACTTTATTTTGGTATTTTAATACATTTATATTACCTCTCTCTACAGAACAGACTTAAGGTAGCTTATGATAAAGAAATTTAAAATATTGTATAATATTTTAAAAGTATTTTAATACTCTTAAATTATTAAATACCACTATTGTTATTAAATAGCATTATTATTATTAAATAATATTAAACAAACAAAAAAACCATTGCCATTCAGTCAGTTCTGACTCATGGTGGCCCCATGTGTGTCAGAGTAGAACTGTGCTCCATAGGGTTTTCAGTGGCTGATTTTTTGGAAGTAGATTGCCAGGACTTTCTTCTGAAGTGCCTTCAGGTGTACTTGAATGTCCAAACTTTTGGTTAGCAGCAAGCACGTAAAATGTTTGCTCCACCAAAGGACTCCATTAAATATTGAATTATACTTAATTCAAAATAAAGAAATGGAACAGGTAATGATAGCTGCTATTATAAATGAAAACTGAAATCTCAATGGATTAACAAAATAGAAGTTTACTTCTCTCTCTAGTAAAGGTCACTTGGGGCAGGGGTGGGGATCTACTCCATGCAGTGATTTAGTGATCGAGACTGATGAAACTTCACCATCCTCTACATATTCCTTGCAACATCACCCAGGGCATTGACTTCCCATCAGCAGATAGGACAAAGAAAGATGAGATTGCATGGGAAGTTTTTATGGGCCAGGCCTGGAGGTAGTGCATATCACTTTTGTTAGTGTTCCACTGGCCTAAACTCGGTCATATGGCCACAACTATCTGCAAAGGATGCTGGGAAGTAGAGTCTAACTTTGTTCCATTTTGAAAAAAAATGAAATTGGTATGGTAAATAACTAGCCAGTATTTGCTACAGTTTACCTTGCTGATCACCACTTACCTGGTTCACCTTTCCTCCCTCACGTAGAATATATCCACCCCCTTCCAAATCTCCTCCAGTAATGGCAGCCAGATTCATTTCTGAGACCTCTGGGGCAGCACTCACCTCCATGAGGACCTGGTATGGCTCCTCTTGGATCAGCCACCTGTGATTAAAAGGACCACTGTTCAGTACCACCTCAACACACACACATCCACACACATACAACTAGTATTAAATGGAGAAGCAACAACAGAATAATCTTTTTTTTTAATTTTTATTGCGCTTTAAGTGAAAGTTTAAAAATCAAGTCAGTCTCTCGTACAAAAATTTATATACACCTTGCTATATACTCCTAATTGCTCTCCCCATAATGAGACAGCACACTCCTTCCCTCCACTCTCTATTTTCATGCCCATTTAGCCAGCTTCTGACCCCCTCTGCCCTAACATCTTTCCAGACAGGAGATGCCAACATAGTCTCATGTGTCTACTTAACCTAAGAAGCTCACTTATCACCAGTATCATTTTCTATCCCATTGTCCAGTCCAATCCCTGTCTGAAGAGTAGGCTTTGGGAATGGTTCCTGTCTTGGGCTAACAGAAGGTCTAGGGACCATGACCACGGGAGTCCCTGTAGTCTCAGTCAGACCATTAAGTCTTGTCTTTTTACAAGAACTTGGGGTCTGCACCACAGGATAATCTTGATAAAGTCCCTCTCTCTACAGAGTAGTTGTTGTTAAGTGCCGTCAAGTTAATACTGACTCATAGTGACCCTATAGGACAGAGTAGAACTCTGGTTTCCAAGGATGAAATGTTTATGGAAGCAGATTGCCACATCCTTCTTCTGCAGAGCAGCTGGTGAGTTTGAACTGCCAACCTTTCAGTTAGCAGCCAAGTGCTTAACCACTGAGCTACCAGGGCTCCTTCACTAGTCCATAAGATTATAAAATCCGGCTGGATGCTTCTTAAACCCAGGTTTTACATTGGGGGCAGGGGGAGCTGTTCATTGTCCTCATGACCTCTGACTCTGCCTCTACTTGTTCCTTGCTCATTGCTGTGCTTGGGCACATCTGAAGTGGGTGATGACAAGGATGCCCTTCTTGGGGCTGTTCAACCTCCACAATGTGCTTTCAGCCCATCTTAAGTCTTAAAAAGTCAAAAGCTATTTTTTCAGTCGAGGTTTGTGGATTTTTTGTGAAACGTGTCCTCCATGGGTGACCCTGCTGGTATCTGGATACAGGTGACATAACTTCATGGTGCATGGGCCAGGAAACAACCCTGGGCCTCCGGCATGGCAGGTGAGAATTCTACCACTGAACAGAAGATTCCAAAGGGTGGCTCGAGAAGACAAAGTAAAGTATTATAACAACCTGTGCAAAGAGCTGGAGATAGAAACCAAAAGGGAAGAACATACTCGGAGTTTCTCAAGCTGAAAGAACTGAAGAAAAAATTCAAGCCTCGAGTTGCAATAGTGAAAGATTCTATGGGGAAGATGTTAAACCACGCAGGAAGCAATCAAAAGAAGATGGAAGGAATACACAGAGTCATTATACCAAAAAGAATTAGTTGATGTTCAACCATTTCAAGAGGTAGCATATGATCAGGAAGCAATGGTACAGAAGGAAGAAGTCCAAGCTGCTCTGAAGCCATTCACAAAGAATAAGGCTCCAGGACTTGATGGAATATCAACTGAGATGTTTCAACAAACAGATGTACTGGAGGTGCTCACTCATCTCTGCCAAGAAATATGGAAGACAGCTTCCTGGCCAACTGACTGGAAGAGAGCCATATTTCTGCCTATTCCCAAGAAAGGTGATCCAACTGAATGCAGAAATTATAGAAAAATACCATTAATATCACACACAAGCAAAATTTTGCTCAAGATCATTCAAAAACGGCTGCAGCAGTATATGGACAGGGTATTGCCAGAAATCCAGGCTGGTTTCAGAAGAGGACATAGAACCAGGGATATCATTGCTGATGTCAGATGGATCCTGGCTGAAAGCACAGAATACCAGAGGAGGTTTTCCTGTGTTTTATTGACTATGCAAAGGCATTCGACTGTGTGGATCATAACAAATTATGGATAACATTGCGAAGAATGGGAATTCCAGAACACTTAATTGTGCTCATGAGGAACCTTTACATAGATCAAGAGGCAGCTGTTCAGACATAACAAGGGGATAGTGATTGGCTTAAAGTCAGGAAAGGTGTGCATCAGGGTTGTATCCTTTCATTATACCTATCCAATCTGTATGCTGAGCAAATCATCCAAGAAGCTGGACTATACGAAGAATAACGGGGCATCAGGATTGGAGGAAGACTCATTAACAACCTCTGTTATGCAGATGACACAGCCTTGCTTGCTGAAAGTGAAGAGGACTTGAAGCACTTACTGGTGAAGATCAAAGACCACAGCCTTCAGCATGGATTACACCTCAACATAAAGAAAACAAAAATCCTCATAACTGGACCAATAAGCAACATCATGATGAATGGAGAAAAGATTGAAGTTGTCAAGGATTTCATTTTACTTGGATCCACAATCAACACCCATGGAAGCAACCTCAAGAAATCAAAAGACGCATTGCATTGGGTAAATCTGCTGCAAAGGACCTCTTCAAAGTGTTGAAGAGCAAAGGTGTCACCTTGGAGACTAAGGTGCGCCTGACCCAAGCCATGGTATTTTCAATCACATCATATGCATGTGAAAGCTGGACGATGCATAAGGAAGACCGAAGAAGAATTGACGCCTTTGAATTGTGGCGTTGGTGAAGAATATTGAATATACCATGGACTGCCAAAAGAACGAACAAATCTGTCTTGGAAGAAGTGCAGCCAGAATGCCCCTTAGAGGCAAGGATGATGAGACTGCATCTTACATACTTTGGACATGTGGTCAGGAGGGATCAGCCCCTGGAGAAGGACTTCATGCTTGGCAAAGTACAGGGTCAGGGGAAAAGAGGAAGACCCTTAACAAGGTGGATTGACACAGTGGCTGCAACAATGAGCTCAAGCATGACAACAATTTTAAGGATGGTGCAGGACTGGACAGTGTTTCGTTTTGTTGTGCATATGGTCGCTATGCGTCGGAACTGACTCAATGGCACCTAACAACAGTAACAACAGTAGGCATCTGATTTATTTTATTCCAGTCCTATGTTCTGATAGCTACACCTAATGGCAAACTATATCTCAATCCTGAGACATAGTTTCCAAGTGTGATATATTATATTGCTTCTTTACTCACATCCCTCTCTTGCAAATAAATGTTGGCTATCTTGAGGCCTTCTGGTTTAAGTGAGAAGTCTCACCCTAGTTAGATCTTTGGTACAAGGATAAGTTTAAACGGACCTTTCACTCAAAGGGTTTTTCAGTATTATTTCTTCTTTGACATCTAGAAGAATCAGCTTTTCCAATTCTTTCAGGGCCTCAAATTTCTGGACTACTATTATTTTTATTTCTCTCTACAAGGCAGATAATCATTGCCAAGCTTTTCTCTACTTTCTAATACCATGCCTTGCTCAGAGCTGGCAATAGTCGCCAGTAAGACTGTTTTTCAACTTCTTTACCTAGCACCACAGATTTTTTATGTAGGTAATCTGCCATATAAATTATCATAGACAACCAAAGGTTTTGCCACTTAATAGCTTGTATTCCCACATTTCTTGCCTATGGTATCAGTTCTTCTTTACCATATTCTAATTGACTAGTAAGCAAAGGGAAACTTTGGAAGACATGATTTAAAAATGGTGAGCCTCTGCCAGCCTGGGCCCCTGAATGTCTGTATGGAGCAGACCCCACTATGCTATAATTTTTGTTACCACAACAAAGTTATGTTACTAATTTCGGTAGCTTCTGTAACTGATACTCTCTGAAGCCTTTGTGGCTTAATGCATTGCAAATTTGTTTTTTGTTCTTATAAGGTATCATTAACAGCAGGAGGTGGGAGAGTGGGGCTGCTAAATGTGGTCTTTACCACATAAATGCCAAGGGGGTTCTAGGCAGTGGTATTCAACAAATAGTTTTGGGAGGGAAGAGAAAATCAGCAGTGAGAGGACAAGCCTGAGCATAACTAACACACATCCCATTTGCTTACATTCCATTGACTAGAATCAGTTATGTGGGCCCAAATACTTGCAAAAGAGGCTGGTAAATATGGTCTATTTGTGCTCCCAGCAGGAAAGGAAACTCGGAAAAGGATATAGCCTCTGCCACAGATGCTAAATGACTGCTTTGACAGAGCATTTGTATTAGGCTCTGAGCTTCCCAACTGCCGAGGTAAAAATGAAGCATGCTAATAAGACAGAGCATACAGTTCTCAGGGGAGAAGAAGGCTTTTCTGGAAGTAAATTCTAAAAACTAACTTTCTTGCTTACATGGAAACTTGCATAGGGCCATGAAATGATATAACAGACTATGTTTTGGACAAGTTTTACAATTAACTCAATGGCACTAATTATATATTTTACATGACATTAAGTACTAATTTGAGAAAAGTTTTCCTTTCATTAGTGGGAGCCAAGATCACCACTTTGAGAGAGATGTGCAGTATTTGATGGTAGTTCTTTTGGCATGGGAGACTAGCCTTGCTCCTTAATTGTTCTTCTCTGATCTCTTCTGTAAAGTGAAGGAAATGCTCTAATGCTTTTTCTTTGAAAGCAAAAAAAAAAAAAAAAAAACTAATGAATTTCCTTGAGCCTCCTTTGGTCTGATTTATCATGGCTTCCATCCTGAGATCAACACTTTCCAACCATGCCATTGACAACTCTGTTAGCCCAAAGAGACACCATTCCTAACCCTGAATCAAATCATTGGGCAAGAAAACACAATGACACAACTTTTCAGAAGCTGAAGTTAAGAACGCCCAGCAAGTTGTGTGACCTTGGAAACTACTTCACTCTTTTAAACACTAGGTTCCTGATCTGTAAAATGGGAATATTAATAATAGCACCCTCCTTATAGGCTATGGTGGTGCAGTGGTTAAGAGCTTGGCTGCTAACCAAAAGGTCAGCTGTTCGAATCCACCAGCCACTTCTTGGAAACCCCGTATTGCAGTTATACTCTGTCCTATAGGGCTGCTATGAGTTGGAATCATCTTGAAGGCAATGGGTTTTGGTTTTATAGGCTATAGAATGTATGTAAGCCATTCAGCATAAGTCCTGATAAAGAGAAAGGCATTCATAAAGACCAGATATTATTACAATTTATATAGTATTTTATAAAACATGTAGAGCCTAGCAGAGTTATTGAAACATTCCTACTAAACAGCTGTTAATCCCCCTTGCTGCCATTCCTTCCCTCCCCTGGTCCATACATGACCACGTTTCCATAATATATCCTTATATGTAACTAGTGTACCTCCAGACTCTACCAACTAGTATCTGAATTTGGAATTCAAAAACAAGCAAATAGCAGAGAAAAATTTATATAAGGTATCAATTTGAAAGAAGGAATTGCTGTGTCTAAATTTTTACAAATAGAATCAAAGATTGTGATTCTTGAGTATAGTTCGTGGAAGAAGATGGCGGAATATTGTGCTATTACATAAACTAATCTTATCAATAGCCTTCAAACAAATAATAACGCATGTTCATGTTCAATATCCAAGCAGTCCTAAACAACTGAACAAAGAAAACACTTAACATGGGAAAGAACCCTTTTGTGGTATTTCAGAGAGGCATTCAATTAATAAACTGGTTAGTATTCTTGAATAGCACAAGGTATTATGATCTCAGCCATATTTGCCATCCAAGGACTTATTTAAAAAAAATATGTGTTGAGTTCCAAAACTTTTCCTACGGTCCAGACAATCTGTTTACTGTTCTCTTCCCCACTGGCAATTACCTGAGAGCTCGGGAAACTTTTTCTTGGAGTGTTTTTCCCTAAATAGCACGCCTGGGTCAGAACAATTACAATGGCTAATTGCAGATGAAGAGCCTTTTAGGCATCTGAATAGATTTCGAGAAATAAGTATTGGCTAGGTGGATGGGGTTCAAATATGCTGAAACTGCAGCCTGCATTGTTCCAGGCCATTATTTTTGGTCCACTGAATAACAGCTGCTGCATATGGTAGTTGTTGAATTTTCTGCTAAAGATCCACTTACTGGCATAAATAGTAAATGTTTGCATGTGCTATTTTGATACATCTCCTGTGAGGCTCCATTTCCACATTTAAATATGGATCACATATGGTGAATTGAAATAAATTTTTGTATGAAAAGCATATGTCCGAGGAGTAAACCAAAGAGACAAAGTCTATGGCACTGTCATGTTCCATATGCCTTCTGTATGGACTAAAATTTAATGAACAATGACATAACCAGAACCAGAGAAAGTTCAGTGTCTTAGTTTTAATGCTAGTTATTGGCAACATGGAGAACAAATATATGCAAAGAGTAATAAATGCTATTACTCAAAATTTAATTAGTATAAAGAAGATCTAATATTTTAATAACAAAAGTAATAAGAATAAAATATATCGTTAAAATGCTGCAGTAAATCCCTGTTTATTTGAATTCATAACAGCTAGGAAATTCAGAAACATAATAGCTTCCCTGCATCTACAATCTAATTTTATGAAAATTTAAGATATTTAATTTGTAATAGATGTTGGAAACCGTATTAATAGATGCTTCTCTATTCTAGAAACTTACAATCCAGTTGGATTGATATGACTTGTAGACAAACATGTATAATAAGGAAGGAAGGGAACTCTGTCCCACAAGAGAGTCTAATTTGTACTATGGGAGCTCACCCGACCAGCAACCAGAAGCCTTTGGGCCCAGCTGAGCTCGGCCAATAACTCTGTGTGATTCCAGGCTCCTCAATGTGCTCCCTCTCTGGGCTGAAGTTTTGTCTGTCCTTATGTTACTGGGTAAATTCAAGGAAGCTAAATGGTTTTCCACTTATGTGCCCCCTCTGCATGACTGGTATGTAACAGCTTGATTTCATGACTCCAAAACATTATAACATCCTGCAAATAAATAAAAAATGAAAATATGTTCTATCCTGGGTTTTTTTTTCCCCTGCCACATTTCATTTTTAAATTTATCTTCAGATACTTCAAGCTGAAAACCATGAATGGTTCACGCGATAATGCTGAGTAAAATAGAATATTTAATTAAATGGAACCCCTTATTCCCTGAGCATTAGGAGATTTACTTCAGTTACGTAAAGCCTACTGGTATCTCACAACAAACCTATGGTGTAAGAACACCTTAACACTGTTCTCTCTAGTATTCAAAAGTATGAAGCAGTGACTGGCTAAGGTTGTAACTTCATTGCTCACAAAATTTTAACACTGCATTAAGTGTTTCACATAGGTTGGTACGTTTAGATAAACATTCTTCGATGCAGTATGTGTTTGAAAGAAACGTCATTTTAACAGGGCATCCTAAACATAATAAAAATTGTTCATGTGAATACTGTATTTCATTGTATGGTATACAACAATTCACTTTATAGTGAAAACCAGGGATGAGTAAAATACCATGAGACTTTGTTACCAAGATTTTACATTCTCATTATAACCTGCCAAAACATCTTAATTAAATTTTTCTAATTAAGTCCCTCAAAATAAAACTTCTTGAGCATCTATTTTGACAGCTGAGTATTTTTCCATTGTATGGGTGTACCATGATTCATTTTCATAAATCTCATCAGTAAGTATTAGGGAAATGTAAATCAAAACCACAATGAGATACCATTTCACATCTATTAGGATGGCTAAAATAAAAGAAGAAAAATAAGAAGTGTTGGAAAGGATGCAGAGAAATTGGAGTCCTCATGAATTGCTGGTGGGTATAAAATGGTGTAGTCACTGTAGGAAAACAGTTTTTCAGTTCCTCAAAATGTTCAACGTAGAATTACCATGTAATCAACTCTTGAACATATACCCAAGATAATTTAAAACAGGGGCTCAAACAGATACTTTATACTAATGTTCACTGCAGCATTATTCACAGTATTCAAAAGGTGGAAACAACCCAAATATTCTACAGATGAATGGATAAACACATGGTATAGGTATACAATGAAATATTACTTAGCCATAAAGAGAAATGAAGCTCTGATACATGCAACAACATCTTTGAACCCAGAAAACAACATGCTGAGTGAAGTAAGCCAGACACAAAAGGACAAATACTGCATGATCCCACTTACATGAAATACATAGAAGTGGCAAATACACAAAGACAGAAAGTAGAGTAGAGGTTACCAGGGACCTGAGGGAGTGGGAAATGGGGAATTATTGCTTAATGGACACAGAGTTACTATTTGGGATAATGAAAAATTTTGAAGATAGTGATGACGGTTGTACAACATTGTGAATGTAATTAATGCTATTGAATTATACACTTAAAATAATTAAAATAACAAATTTTGTGTGACATATATTTTGTTACGATTAAAAACTAGTGGAAAGCAAGAAAAGCAAGGGAAAGAATGAAGGAGAGAGTGAGAGAAAGAAAAATAAAGAAACCTGAAAGGTTATCATGGGACTCGAGATGTTGGAAAACCTCAAAACTTAGTCATGCCCAGGGAAAACCTGGAGACGACTGCCATTGCTGAGAGATGTGTTGCTGGTGTAACTTGAGATATAAATAACATGAAGTCCTAAGCAAGTGGTGTTTCCTGCCTGTGTCAGAGGAGTCATCCTGTTCAGAAAAGGGCCCTTTGGAGCATGAGTGGCTGTTAAACTTTGTGCTGGCCTAGAAAAGGAAAAGCAAATAGAATGTTCACCGTGCCATCTCATGTCCACAGCTCGTTTTCTTTGACCCCAGTTTCTAATCAGTATTATATAAGTAGAAGAAAATAAAGGTCTTAAATTGTAATAGTATAAGAAATTGTCAGTGACAATAATTTCAGACTTAGAAGATCTGTGTTCAAATCCCAGCCCTAAAAACTGCTCTGAATCTTTCAATAAAACGAAAACAAAGGTTTAAGAGGAAACAAAACAGAACAAACAAAAAACAACTTGTCTTCTTCATATGGATGTTATAAATATAAAATTAGATGAAATTCTTAAAAGACACACAGGTTTGTACGCACACACATATGCACACACCACAATCCCTATTTTAAATGTCATAATGCACAGCTATATATGCATTCATGAAGTGATATGCTTTACAGGTTAACCCATTGCTAGCGAGTCAATTCTGACTCATAGAGACCCTATAGGACATAGAAGAACTGCCTGATAGTGTTCCCAAGGAGCAGCTGGTGAATTCGAACCGCCAACTTTTTGGTTAGCAGCTGAACACTTAACCACTGCGCCACCAGGGCTCCATTTTGCATATTACCAGGGTTCAACGTGAACTATATTAGTCAAACAGTCTGACTGCAAATCATTCAATAGTTTGGGTCTATTTACCCCATATTTAAAAAAAAAAGCAAATAAAACTATCTGCCCCTGTACTTCTCAGTAAAACTATAAAATTACAGTGAACTTGACATAATATATGAAATAGAAAGCAATCTACGAAAAATATATTAAGATACTTTTAGTACAGCAAGCGTTATTGAAGTGTTTGCGTGTGTCTTGCCACTGATGTAGAGAGCACACTAATGGAGACTTGTTGTTGTTAGGTGCCGTCGAACTTGGATGGATATATTTTGTACAACTCTCACATAGCTGGGGGCAAGTTATTTTTATCTTGACATTTTGTTCACATTCTCTTGACCCTTCCAGAGTGTCTATCCGTTCAATAATTACCTGTTCCAAAGAAAGTAGGATAATAGTGGTCAACACTGCAAGTCACCCAAACTAATACTTATTGGTTACTTATTAAAATGAGTGTATATTTGTGCAACAAATGACTACCATATTTTTACACAAATAATGTATAATGTCTTAGTCATCTAGTGCTGCTACAACAGAAATACCAGAAGTGGATGGCTTTCACAGAGAGAAGTTTATTCTCTCACAGGCGGGTAGACTAGAAGTCCGAATTCAGGGTGCCAGTATTTTCTTTTTCAGCACCATGTAAAAAAAAAAAAAAAATTGGCATAGAGGTGCTTAAGAAAATATCTTATGGGGGGAGGGCTAGGCTGGCAAACAAAGGTAGAAGACATGCATTATTTATGTAAAAATACAGTAGTGTTTAAAAATGAGGTTATTTTTTTCCCTGCTAGCTCTAATCTCCATCAACACAAATAATTGGAAATTGACTAATGAAAAAGCAAGGTAAGAATGAAGTTAGATCCTTCCTAGAACTAAGATATGTTTCTCAGTTGTTGAATTGTGGGGTGATCATGAATGTAGAGTTACCGTCTTAGAGTTCAGGTGTCATGTTTTGTCATTTGACTGAAGGGAAATAAAGAGCTCATTTGTCATTCCTGGGCATCTCTTAATCCCTGAACATCTCCATCATTGTTGACAGGACCTCTCCTCCGCAGCTAATAAATAATTGTAAAATTGGTTGAGAAAGGAGGCGGATGAAAACTATTTGGCAAATATGGCTAAAATTTTTATTTGCTTTATTCACTGCCATTTTGGGGGGAGCGAAATAAGACCCCACTGAGTGTCCTAGCCTGCCCTGTCACAAAAGCTCATAAGGGAGGAATCACATCTGCTTGCATCAGCTTCTGTTCCTTTAATAATAATTTGCCAAACGGGAAACCCTGGTGGCATAGTGGTTAAGTGCTACAGCGGCTAACCAAAGGGTCGGCAGTTCGAATCCGCCAGGCGTCCTTGGAAACTCTATGGGGCAGTTCTACTCTGAGGCTGTTGCAGGAGTGACTGTGAATGACTTTTGTTTCTTTTGCCCTCTGTACAGTGAGATAAGTAAGGCTTATAAGTAGATTTACTGTTTCCTTTGTGTTATTGAGAAGATGCGGTTTCCAACATTAGGTAATATTCAAGTGCATAAATTGTTTTCAGGTGAAATACACTGTAAACATGCACTCTTGACAAACTTCATGACCACAGGTACAAATAAGTACCACTTACTTACATTTGTTTTTGCCATTTGGAATTTTGAATAGGGAAATAAGCCTTGTAAGGATATTTATTCCTTTGTGTTATTGGGTAGGTGCAGTTTTTGGGACTAGGTAATATTCAAGTGAGAAACTTATTTTTAGGCGACATACAGCATAAGGACGTGTCTTAGTGTCCTTGACATACAACATGTATGGTCAGTGCAATCATGCAACCGTCAAGGACCTGTTTTCTGGTTTCTGAGCCGTAAGTACTCGTTTAGCAGTAAGAAGTCATTTATTGCAGTGGTGACGTTCCCACAACAGCACTTCCTTTTGGGGCTTTATTTTTATAAGAGGCTGGAATTACACCATGTCTCTCCTTGTGTATTCTGACATTGGTTTGGACCTATGGTATTTGTATTATGCTGGTTTTGCTGACCCTGGAATTACTTTTTCCTGAAATAGTCCCCTTTTTTAGAAATGGAAAAATACACCACTGAACAAGCTCTAGAAATTTTTTTTTCTCCCCAATAATGCCTCATTCCACCTGTCTTACCTCCAGAGTCCACTGGTATATATGTGTACCACACAATATTTATAAAAAACCATCTTACGTAACAAAAGATTACCAACACTCAATGATTCAGCATGCATTCCATTAGTAAAAAAAATTACATCATCAAAAAATGACAAACATAAAATAATTTGGTCTCAAAAGTGTACATTTTATCATCAGCAACCAGTACCGTCAGTCGTTTTCCTCAAATTGACAGTCTAATTTCTTTTTCGAAAAAAAAATGCCAATTGCCCAACTCTCAATAACCATAGTTTGCCTGTCAGTCAGTTGTCTTTCAAGTAAAAATGGTATTCCAAGAAAAATGTGCTCAACTCACAGCTCAGTCACACAAGTGCTTTTCTCTGAGATAGCCATCACACTGTGGTATATACCCGAAGTGTAGTATGTTTACTTCCCATTCATCTCACAGGACGTTAGTAAGATGTATATTCTAACAGTCTCAAAAGTCTAATAAAATTAATAACTCTTACACGTTCATCAGGAACATTTTTAGGGGAAAATGGCATTTCTTTTTTTAACTGCAAGTACATGACAGTGAGGAATGACCACTAGTACAGCTTGGCCCACTGCCTTGATTCTTATTAAGATATGAGTAGTTTTATTGTGTATTACTTTTGCCCCATCTGGGCAAATATCAGTCCAAATAAAAAAAGGCAATTAAAGTTTTTGTAACATGAAAAAAAAATTGACATCGCAGACTCATTTTAAGGGCCTCAGGGACTATGAGGGCTTCATGGATCACATTTTGAGAACTGCTACCAAGACCAACTCCTGGGACAAGGAAATGAGATATTCTGATTAGCCAGGCCTGGGTTACCAGGGCAACAATGCACTCTAATACTAGAGAGGGGTGGTTCAATAAAAAAAGGTGAGTGCATTTGTCTAAAGTTGGCAGACCTGAAAACTGGGCAAAGCAAAAGCAGTGACTGTCTAGTAGGCTGGGGAACACAATAGCCACAGCAATGGACTCAAACATAACAATGATCATGAAGATGGAGCAGGAGTGGGCAACGTTTTATTCTGTTATACATAAGGTCACCATGAGTCATAGCTGTTATTGTTGGTAGGTGCCTGTGAGTCAGCTTCAACTCATAGCAACCCTATGCATAACAGGACAAAACGTTGGGTCCTTGCCATCCTCACAATCGTGGCTATGTTTGAGCCCCTTGTTGTAGCAACTGTGTCAATCCACCTCATCGAGGGTCTTTCTCCTTTTTGCAGATCCTGTACTTTACCACAAGCCCTGGTGGCGCAGTGGTTAAGAGCTCAGCTGCTAACCAAAAGGTCAGTAGTTCGAATCTACCAGCAGTTCCTTGGAAACCCTATGGGCAGTTCTACTCTGCCCCATAGGATTGTGAAGAGTTGAAATTGACTCAACAGCAATGGGTTTTATACTCTACCAAGCATGATACCCCTCTCCAGGGATTGACCCCTCCTGGTAGTGTGTCTGAAATAAGTGAGACAAATTCTTTCCGTCCTCACTTGCTTCTAAAAGAACATCCTGGCTGTATTTTCTCCAAGACAGATTTGTTCGTTCTTCTGGCGGTCCCTGGTATATTCAATATTCTTTGCTAGCACTACTGACTAGACACAACTAACAATAACACTGAAAGACTGGGGAAAAGTGTTGTCGAACTTAAAGAATAGTCTCAGGTATAAAACATTTAAAAAGTAAATTTAAAGTCATCCATGTCAAGTAAAAAACAGTAGTACTACTGTTTTAGGGGAAAAATAGGCAAAATCAGATGAAGTATCTACAAAATTGTCATTGACATTTTAATAATTAGTGAAAAAATATTTCTAATTAGAGCATTTATTTCTCTAAGCAAAGTAGCAATAAAAACCATCAACTGGTTTTACTTCTTAAGCAATCCAAATTGTTCCCTTTTTAACATTCCTAATTTCCTTAGAAAATCTCCCTTTCACTGGGAAGGTAAATACCATTTTCTGCCTACATGGTTGATTTATCCTCAGTTCTTTTATACAGGATTTCTGGGAGAGAATGACTACCTAATTTCTTTCTTACTATTAAGATAAATCTTGTAGGGGCTTGTTCTTCTGCCAGAAGGAAATTCAGGTATGTAAAACGTTGGCATTAGATCTTCTCAAGGTTCAAGAATCAGCACCAAATCTTGCCTTTAATAACACTCAAAGAATAGGCTACATCACACCAAAACTTTGGAATATTTTATAATTCTAAAACCATCGACCTGCAAAGAGAATCCATTCTTTTCAGTCTTGATGGAGTGCTAGAAACAAACAACAATTCAAACAATCTGGAAAAAAAAAAAAAAAAAAAGAGTGCCTGGCAGTCCTTGCTTTTTGGTAAAAACTGGTGGAGTAATACAAAGAAAAAAAGATATTGTTTCAATTTAAAAACCTATGCACAATGCCGAAGAGAAAGAAAGGATATGAAGTTATGACAAGAAAAATGAGTCTACGTATTTGAGTAAGAAATAAAGATTAAATGTTCAGGTAATTGGAGGACAACACTGAGAATTAGGTATTCCTATGATTGTTGATATGGGAATTAACTTCTAAATAACCTGAAGCATATTAGAAAAAAATGGTTAATATGATGTAGCTTATCTTGGGAGAAAAAAGAAGAGGGACTATGAATTAGGTTTTTAGTTCTTCCCCTGAGGTTCTTTCTCTGTTTTGTGTATGCCTGAATGGAACTTTGGTTCAGGTTCAGTTTACAGAATATTTTTGTTTCACTTATTTACAGTTCAGCGGTTTTGCAGAATACTTATAGTTGGCTCCAGTTCAAGAGCATGTTTTATAAACCTTTTAGTTGGATTCCAAATAGTGAAAAAAAAATTAATATTTGTGTCCTGTTTGGTTTGTTTGGTGAGGAAACTGGCTACACCGTCACAGATAAGGATTCTGGGTTCCAAAGTGAGCATCATTTGGTTACCTTGTTTTTTTGTTGCTGTTGTCATTGTCATCTTATTTTGTTTTTTGCTGTTTGATGAAGAAAAGTTGGAAAATGAGCATTCCAAGTCCACGTATAGGTAAATTGCCTGAATAATAAACACAAGCATAAATGACCACTGTAAACAGATCCCAGGAGAATTTTTTATTCTTATTTTTATTCATAATTTTATATCATAAATGATATACACGGTTCTGGACTTTTTTCTTTTTTTCAGTTAAAAAAATCTCATAGATCTACTAACAGTACATAGATTCCTCCTCTTTCTTTTGCATACACTATATTTTATCTTTCGACTTTCCTACTTATACACCTTCTTTGAATTTGTTATTTCCCCATGCTGGTAGACAGAATTCTAAGATGGTCTCCAAGATCTCTGCCACCTGGTGTGTGTTGTTGTTAGGTGCCCTTGAGTCCATTTTAACTCATAGAGACCCCATGTGGCAGAGCAGAACTGCCCCATAGGGTCTTCCAGGCTGCAATCTTTATAGACTCAGATTTTGCCAGGTCTTTCTCCCCAAGAGCTGCTGAGTGAGTTTGAACCACTAACCTTTCAGTTAGCAACAGGTGCTTAAGCATTGCACCATCAGTGCTCCTTCCCACCCTGTATAATCCCTTTTCCTTGAGCATGGCTGAGACTCGTGATGGGATTCACTACCATGATTAGTTTACACTATATGGAAAAGGTGAGGGTATTTTGAACACATCTACAAAGTCCCTAATCAGTCCAATTTAAGTTAATCAAAAGGGAGATTATCCTGGGTGACTATAGCCTAATGAAGTGAGCTCTTTAAGAGAATATCTAGAGGACAGAGGTGAGAGAAGTCAGAGGGATTCAAAGCAGCAGAGATGCTCTCATGTTGGCCTTAAAGAAGCAAACTGCCATGTGTGAAGAGGGCCACATGGTCTGGAACGGAAAGAAGCTTCTAGGTACTGAGGCCTCAGTCTACAACCACAAGGAACTGAATCCTGCAACAACCGGTGAACTTGGAAGAGGTCCCCATGCCTCAGATGACATCACAGCCCTGGTTGACGCTTTGAATTCAGGATGGGGAAACCCTGAGCAGAGGGCCCAGCTAGCCCTTGCTTGGACTCCTGACTCATGGAAACTGTGATATAATAAAAGCATGTCATTTTAAGCCACAGGTTTATGATAATTTGTTAAACAGAAACCAAATTTTTGTTATTATAAGCAGTGCAGCAAGGAGTAACTTTACACGAGTGATCTTGTGAGTGTACACTTGTATTTATAGAATAACTTTTAACAGTTGAAATTTCTGGGTGAAAGGGTTTATGGATTTATATGATTATGATTTTGATAGATATTGCTAAATTTCTCTCCACAAAAGTTGTGCCAGGTTATATTCCCAATGAGAATTCCCATATCCACAGATTCTCTCCAACAGCTTTTGAAACTTTGGATGCCGTCAATCTAATAGATAAAAAATGGTATCTCCATGTAGCTTTGGTTTGTATTTTTTTCTTATAAGTAAGGTTGAATATCTTTTTATATGTTTGAGGAATTTGTTTTTCTTTTTCTGGAAATTTTTTCTTATATCCTTTGCCCATTTTTGTGTTGGCTCAGTTTCTTCTTAACAATGTCTAGGAACTTCAATTTAGGGGTAAAATCCCTTATAGTAAAAATTGCAATTTTTTCACAGTTTGTCATTTTGACTTTTTTTTTTCATTTTTATGTAGTTAACTTTATTAATCTATTATTTCATTGCTTCTGAATGACTTTTGTTTTAAAAGGCCTTTCCTGTTCCCAGGCTATGGAGAAACTCTCCTATGTTTGATTCTAGAACATTTTTAGTACAAAACTTTGTATTTAAATATTTGGTTTTTTGGGGATTTGTACTTATATACCATATGAGATGATAATCAAAATTAATTTTCACAAATAAATACCCACACTTTCCAACACAATTTAATGAATAGTTTATTTTTTCCATCACTAACTTGATATGTATTCTGATCAGAATTTGGATCTATTTCTGGGCTCTGAATTCAGTTCCATTGGTATATTTGACTGTTCGTGTGCTAGTACCACACTTTATTTTTGTGGTGATATAATATTTCTTATAATAAGTTTTAATATCAGGAGACCTTGTCTAATTTCAGCAAGATTCCAGCACTTTTTAGGAGTTTTCTAGCTCATCTTGTTAATTTATTTTACCATGTGAAATTATAATTAGCTCATCTGGATGAAAAAACAAAACCTACCTTTTGTGTACTTATTGGGGTTGTATAAAGTATAAAAATTAATTTCCTGTCTACATATTAATTTTATAACCCACTAAATCTCCTATTTCTGTAGCAGCATTTCAGTTAATATGCTTGACTTTTCCAGGTATATAATAATATCATCTGTAATAAGTAAATTTTTCAGTTTTTGTACTCCTACTCTCGCTCATCTAATTGCATTGTATTGACTATTACCTCAAGTTTAATTTAATAAAAGCAGTTAAGAGTACATACATTTACTTTGTTCCTATTTCTAGTTAACACACTAAACATGTTACTGGCCTTTGGGCTGAAATTAATGTATATTCATCTCTATCATAATGTCATCTATGGCCCCTCCAAAAAGAAACATCATATTCTACAAAACAATGCATTAAAAATAACAGTTTATAAAGAAAAATAGCATTGAGGTAACCCACTCCAAACCTATTTAAATTTATATGTAAGAGCACTGAGATAAACAATATGTTCAATTCTACTATAGAAATCATTTTTATGAAAATTAAAATTGTGATCCCTTATGTAGCCTTCTTCAGTAACCCATTGTGTTAATACGAATAAGAAACGTCTTCACACTTACAGCTTTGCCCTGTTACCTTAGTAGAGATGAAAACATAGCAGTTATTGAAGCCACTAAACCAGCAAATAGAAAGGTATGTCTGTAGATTTCCAATTTTTTTTTTTTTTTATTAAGATGTTTATATATGGCTAGGAGCCCTGGAGGCACAGTGGTTAAAAGCTTGGCTGCTAACCAAAAGGCTGGCAGCTCAAATCCATCAGCCGTTCCTTGGAAACCAGATGGGGCAGTTCTACTCTGTTCTATAGGGTCGCTATGAATCAAAATTAACTCAGTGTCAATGGGTATATATGGCTAAGTTTTTTTTTTTCCTAATTGTAAGAAAATGTAAACTTTATTGCTTCAAAGCATTAATAAGCTAAACAGAAAAAAATCACATGTGAACTAACAACTTCCACGTTAGGTTGTTGTCATTCTGTTTATCAATCACTCTAAAGATAACTTTTATCAAAGAAATATATTTTAGCAGAACAAATGGCATTTTATCATGTTAACAGAGGAACCTACACTTACTACTTCATTGTGTATTTTTCACTAATAATAATTTTTAAATTTTGTCAAAATGATTTTTAAGCATTTGTAAAGATGATAAAATAATTTTCTCTTTAGATGTCTTATCAAGACGAATCACACTAATACATTTCCTAATTTTGAACCATTCTTGCATTCCTAGAATAATTCATGCTGGATTATAGTGCATTATTGTTTTAATGAACTTCTCATTTAAATTATGAATATTTTAATCAATAATAAGAGAGTTTAGTCGTATTAGTCTTTTTAGTGCAATCTTTTTCAGGTTTTTATACAATGATATACTTAGTTTGTAAAGAAAACCAAACAAAATCAAAAAAAAACACTGCTGTCAAGTCAATTCCAACTCATAGCAAACCTGTAGGACTGGGTAGAACTTCCCCATAGTGTTTCCAAGGCTGTAAATCTTTACAAAAGCAGACTGCCACAACTTTCTCCCACAGAGTGGCTGGTGGGTTTGAAATGTCAACCTTTTGGTTAGCAGCAAAGAGCTTTAAACACTGTACTACCAAGGCTCCTTGGTTTATAAAGAGTTTTGGTAAATTTATCTTCATTTTGTATATGCTGGAACAAATTAAATAGCATTGGTATTATCTCTTCTTTGAAGGTTTTGCATAATTCCCCTGTGTAACCAGCTGGGAGTGTCCTTGGGTGGCCCAATGGTTAAGCACTGGACTAAAAAAACTACTAACCAAAAAATTGGCCGTTCAGAACTCACCTAGAGGCACACAGGAAAACAGGCCAGGTGATATGCTTCCAAAAGGTCACAGCCTTGGAAACGCCATGGAGCACTTCTACTCTGCACACATGGGTTTGTTATGAGTCGGAATCAACTCAACAGCAACTAAAAACAACAACCAGCCGGGAGCTTCTTGATAGCATTCAACGTTTCTTACATGAAAATGGGTTAATTTGGATTATTTTCCCTACAGCTGGTTTTAAAAAATTATATTTTTCTATAAAATTACGCATTTCATTCAGGCTTCCAAATTTGCATGAATAAGCAAATTAATCTCTATGATTTGTTCAGAATTTATTTTATTTCTGTGCTTATTTTGTATATTTACACTTTCCTTTTTTTTCTTAATTAGATATCCTCCCCCAAAAAGTGGAAGTGATTTTTTTTTATTTGTTGTGCTTTAAGTGAAGATTTATAAGTCAAGTTGGTCTCTCATACAAAAAGTTATACACAGGGAGGCGGAGCCAAGATGGCAGAATAGGCAGACGCTACCTCGGATCCCTCTTACAACAAAGACATGGAAAAACAAGTGAATCGATCACATACATAACAATCTACGAACCCTGAACAACAAACACAGATTTAGAGACGGAGAACGAACTAATACGGGGAAGCAGCGATTGTTTTCAGAGCCTGGAACCAGCGTACCAGTCAGGTACGGCACAAGCACAGAGAGCTGCTCCACCCCCCTGAACTAACCACGGGAGGGGGGCCAGCCAGTTCCGCAGGCGGCGTGGAACGCAGCCGGTAGGAGAAGTCTCCAGAAGGCAGTGACTGGTCTTGGAATGGGGAGAGCAACGTCCCAGCCGGGGAACCGTCCCGCCGGGATTTGGACTGGACGCAGGCGGCTTCATTAACATCTGAATAGCCTGAGCCAGAGGGAGAACTCTGATAGGGATCTGACTGCATTTTTTTTTTAAGCGGATTTTCTGGAAAAACTAGTTTCCCAGTGAAGGCTCGGAGACAACAATCCACATCAAACCACTTAAAGAAGCGGACCATGACAGCTTCTCCAACCCCCCAAACAAAAGAATCAAAATCTTTCCCAAATGAAGATACAATCCTGGAATTATCAGATACAGAATATAAAAAACTAATTTACAGAATGCTTCAAGACATCACAAATGAAATAAGGCAAACTGCAGAAAAAGCCAAGGAACACACTGATAAAACTGTTGAAGAACTCAAAAAGATTATTCAAGAACATAGTGGAAAAATAAATAAGTTGCAAGAATCCACAGAGAGACAGCATGTAGAAATCCAAAAGATTAACAATAAAATTACAGAATTAGACAACGCAATAGGAAGTCAGAGGAGCAGACTCGAGCAATTAGAATGCAGACTGGGACATCTGGAGGACCAGGGAATCAACACCAACATAGCTGAAAAAATATCAGATAAAAGAATTAAAAAAAATGAAGAAACCCTAAGAATTATGTGGGACTCTATCAAGAAGGATAACCTGGGGGTGATTGGAGTCCCAGAACAGGGAGGGGGGACAGAAAACACAGAGAAAATAGTTGAAGAACTCCTGACAGAAAACTTCCCTGACATCATGAAAGACGAAAGGATATCTATTCCAAGATGCTCATCGAACCCCATTTAAGACTGATCCAAAAAGAAAAACACCAAGACATATTATCATCAAACTTGCCAAAACCAAAGATAAACAGAAAATTTTAAAAGCAGCCAGGGAGAAAAGAAAGGTTTCCTTCAAGGGAGAATCAATAAGAATAAGTGCAGACTACTCAGCAGAAACCATGCAGGCAAGAAGGGAATGGGACAACATATACAGAACACTGAAGGAGAAAAACTGCCAGCCAAGGATCATATATCCAGCAAAACTCTCTCTGAAATATGAAGGCAAAATTAAGATATTTACAGATAAACACAAGCTTAGAGAATTTGCAAAAACCAAACCAAAGCTACAAGAAATACTAAAGGATATTGTTTGGTCAGAGAACCAATAATATCAGATATCAGCACAACACAAGGTCACAAAACAGAACTTCATGATATCAACTCAAATACGGAAATCACAAAAACAAACAAATTAAGATTAATTAAAAAAAAAAAAAAACACGTAACAGGGAATCATGGAAGTCAACAGGTAAAAGATCACAATAATCAAAAAGAGGGACTAAATACAGGAGGCATTGAACTGCCATATGGAGAGTGATACAAGGCGATATAGAACAATACAAGTTAGGTTTTTACTTAGAAAAATAGGGGTAAATAATAAGGTAACCACAAAAAGGTATAACAACTCTATAACTCAAGATAAAAGCCAAGAAAAACATAACGACTCAACTAACATAAAGTCAAACACTATGAAAATGAGGATCTCACAATTTACTAAGAAAAACGCCTCAGCACAAAAAAGTATGTGGAAAAATGAAATTGTCAACAACACACATAAAAAGGCATCAAAATGACAGCACTAAAAACTTATTTATCTATAATTACGCTGAATGTAAATGGACTAAATGCACCAATAAAGAGACAGAGAGTCACAGACTGGATAAAGAAACAGGATCCATCTATATGCTGCCTACAAGAGACACACCTTAGACTTAGAGACACAAACAAACTAAAACTCAAAGGATGGAAAAAAGTATATCAAGCAAACAATAAGCAAAAAAGAAGAGGAGTAGCAATATTAATTTCTGACAAAATAGACTTTAGACTTAAATCCACCACAAAGGATAAAGAAGGACACTATATAATGATAAAAGGGACAATTGATCAGGAAGACATAACCATATTAAATATTTATGCACCCAATGACAGGGCTGCAAGATACATAAATCAAATTTTAACAGAATTGAAAAGCGAGATAGATACCTCCACAATTATAGTAGGAGACTTCAACACACCACTTTCGGAGAAGGACAGGACATCCAGTAAGAAGCTCAATAGAGACACGGAAGATCTAGTTACAACAATCAACCAACTTGACCTCATTGACTTATACAGAACTCTCCACCCAACTGCTGCAAAATATACTTTTTTTTCTAGCGCACATGGAACATTCTCTAGAATAGACCACATATTAGGTCATAAAACAAACCTTTGCAGAGTCCAAAACATCGAAATATTACAAAGCATCTTCTGAGACCACAAGGCAATAAAACTAGAGATCAATAACAGAAAAACTAGGGAAAAGAAATCAAATACTTGGAAAATGAACAATACCCTCCTGAAAAAAGACTGGGTTATAGAAGAAATCAAGGAGGGAATAAGGAAATTCTTAGAAAGCAATGAGAATGAAAATACTTCCTATCAAAACCTCTGGGACACAGCAAAAGCAGTGCTCAGAGGCCAATTTATATCAATAAATGCACACATACAAAAAGAAGAAAGAGCCAAAATCAGAGAACTGTCCCTACAACTTGAACAAATAGAAAGTGAGCAACAAAAGAATCCATCAGGCACCAGAAGAAAACAAATAATAAAAATTAGAGCTGAACTAAATGAACTAAATGAATTAGAGAACAGAAAAACAATTGAAAGAATTAACAAAGCCAAAAGCTGGTTCTTTGAAAAAATTAACAAAATTGATAAATCATTGGCTAGACTGACTAAAGAAATACAGGAAAGGAAACAAATAACCTGAATAAGAAACGAGAAGGACCACATCACAACAGAACCAAATGAAATTAAAAGAATCATTTCAGATTATTATGAAAAATTGTACTCTAACAAATTTGCAAACCTAGAAGAAATGGATGAATTCCTTGAAAAACACTACCTACCTAAACTAACACATTCAGAAGTAGAACAACTAAATAGACCCATAACAAAAAAAGAGATTGAAACGGTAATCAAAAAACTCCCAACAAAAAAAAGCCCTGGCCCGGACGGCTTCACTGCAGAGTTCTACCAAACTTTCAGAGAAGAGTTAACACCACTACTTCTGAAGGTATTCCAAAGCATAGAAAATGACGGAATACTACCAACTCATTCTATGAAGCCACCATCTCCCTGATACCAAAACCAGGTAAAGACATTACAAAAAAAGAAAATTATAGACCTATATCCCTCACGAACATAGATGCAAAAATCCTCAACAAAATTCTAGCCAATAGAATCCAACAACACATCAAAAAAATAATTCACCATGATCAAGTGGGATTTATACCAGGTATGCAAGGCTGGTTGAATATCAGAAAAACCATTAATGTAATCCATCACATAAATAAAACAAAAGACAAAAACCACATGATCTTATCAATTGATGCAGAAAAGGCATTTGACAAAGTCCAACACCCATTCATGATAAAAACTCTTACCAAAATAGGAATTGAAGGAAAATTCCTCAACATAATAAAGGGCATCTATGCAAAGCCAACAGCCAATATCACTCTAAATGGAGAGAACCTGAAAGCATTTCCCTTGAGAACGGGAACCAGACAAGGATGCCCTTTATCACCGCTCTTATTCAACATCGTGCTGGAAGTCCTAGCCAGGACAATTAGGCTAGACAAAGAAATAAAAGGTATCCGGATTGGCAAGGAAGAAGTAAAGTTATCACTATTTGCAGATGACATGATTATATACACAGAAAACCCTAAGGAATCCTCCAGAAAACTACTGAAACTAATAGAAGAGTTTGGCAGAGTCTCAGGTTATGAAATAAACATACAAAAATCACTTGGATTCCTCTACATCAACAAAAAGAACACCGAAGAGGAAATAACCAAATCAATACCATTCACAGTAGCCCCCAAGAAGATAAGATACTTAGGAATAAATCTTACCAAGGATGTAAAAGACCTATACAAAGAAAACTACAAAGCTCTACTACAAGAAATTCAAAAGGACATACTTAAGTGGAAAAACATACCTTGCTCATGGATAGGAAGACTTAACATAGTAAAAATGTCTATTCTACCAAAAGCCATCTATACATTTAACGCACTTCCGATCCAAATTCCAATGTCATATTTTAAGGGGATAGAGAAACAAATCACCAATTTCATATGGAAGGGAAAGAAGCCCTGGATAAGCAAAGCATTACTGAAAAAGAAGAAGAAAGTGGGAGGCCTCACTTTACCTGATTTCAGAACCTATTATACAGCCACAGTAGTCAAAACAGCCTGGTACTGGTACAACAATAGGCACATAGACCAATGGAACAGAATTGAGAACCCAGACATAGATCCATCCACGTATGAGCAGCTGATATTTGACAAAGGACCAGTGTCAATTAATTGGGGAAAAGAAAGCCTTTTTAACAAATGGTGCTGGCACAACTGGATATTCATTTGCAAAAAAATGAAACAGGACCCATACCTTACACCATGCACAAAAACTAACTCCAAGTGGATCAAAGACCTAAACATAAAGACTAAAACGATAAAGATCATGGAAGAAAAAATTGGGACAACCCTAGGAGCCCTAATACAAGGCATAAACAGAATACAAAACATTACCAAAAATGATGAAGAGAAACCCGATAACTGGGAGCTCCTAAAAATCAAACACCTATACTCATCTAAAACTTCACCAAAAGAGTAAAAAGACCACCTACAGACTGGGAAAGAATTTTCAGCTATGACATCTCAGACCAGCGCCTGATCTCTAAAATCTGCATGATTCTGTCAAAACTCAACCACAAAAAGACAAACAACCCAATCAAAAAGTGGGCAAAGGATATGAACACACACTTCACTAAAGAAGATATTCAGGCAGCCAACAGATACATGAGAAAATGCTCACGATCATTAGCCATTAGAGAAATGCAAATTAAAACTACGATGAGATTCCATCTCACACCAGCAAGGCTGGCATTAATCCAAAAAACACAAAATAATAAATGTTGGAGAGGCTGCGGAGAGATTGGAACTCTCATACACTGCTGGTGGGAATGTAAAATGGTACAACCACTTTGGAAATCTATCTGGCGTTATCTTAAACAGTTAGAAATAGAACTACCATACAACCCAGAAATCCCACTCCTCGGAATATACCCTAGAGATACAAGAGCCTTCACACAAACAGGTATATGCACAGCCATGTTTATTGCAGCTCTGTTCACAATAGCAAAAAGTTGGAAGCAACCAAGGTGTCCATCAACGGATGAATGGGTAAATAAATTGTGATATATTCACACAATGGAATACTACACATCGATAAAGAACAGTGAGGAATCTGTGAAACATTTCATAACATGGAGGAACCTGGAAGGCATTATGCTGAGCGAAATTAGTCAGAGGCAAAAGGACAAATATTGTATAAGACCACTGTTATAAGATCTTGAGTAATAGTAAACCTGAGAAGAACACATACTTTTGTGGTTACGAGGGGGAGTGGGAGGGAGGGTGGGAGAAAGACAACACTCAATACATGGAAGGTCAGCTCAGCTGGACTGGACCAAAAGCAAAGAAGTTTCCGGGATAAAATGAATGCTTCAAAGGTCAGCGGAGCAAGGGCGGGGGTCTGGGGAACATGGTTTGCGGGACTTCTAAGTCAATTGGCAAAATAATTCTATTATGAAATCATTCTGCATCCCACTTTGAAATGTGGCGTCAGGGGTCTTAGATGCTAACAAGCGGCCATCTAAGATGCATCAATTGGTCTCAACCCACTTGGAGCAAAGGAAAATGAAGAACACCAAGGCCACACTACAACTAAGAGCCCAAGAGACAGAAAGGGCCACATGAACCAGAGACCTACATCATCCTGAGACCAGAAGAACTAGTTGGTGCCCGGCCACAATCGATGACTGCCCTGACAGGGAGCACAACAGAGGACCCCTGAGGGAGCAGGAGATCAGTGGGATACAGACCCCAAATTCTCATAAAAAGACCAAACTTAATGGTCTGACTGAGACTAGAGGAATCCCGGCAGCCATGGTCCCCAGACCTTCTGTTGGCACAGGACAGGAACCATCCCCGAAGACAACTCATCAGACATGAAAGGGACTGGTCAGCGGGTGGGAGAGAGATGCTGATGAAGAGTGAGCTAATTATATCAGGTGGACACTTGAGATTGTGTTGGCAACTCTTGTCTGGAGGGGGCATGGGAGGATAGAGAGAGAGAGAAGCCGGCAAAATTGTCACGAAAGGAGAGACTGAAAGGGCTGACTCAAGAGGGGGAGAGCAAGTGGGAGTAGGGAGTGAGATGTATGTAAATTTATATGTGACAGACTGATTGGATTTGTAAACGTTCACTTGAAGCTTAATAAAAGTTAATAAAAAAAAAAAAAAATTGATACCACATTTGTACTCCAAGCTGGCTGTGCAGGTTTTCCAGGTTACACTTAGTTGTGCCTCCCCAAGCACACCGTAAACATCACCAAGGTGAGGCCTTTGTGGAATAATCTTTATTTCTCCCTGGCGATGAGTACAGTGATTTGAACATTGTAAATATTTGAATTGAATCGCCTCTACCCTATGTTTATCTTAACGTTTATGACTACAACAATAAAACATGTAATGTTTTAAAAAAAAAAAAAGTTATACACACCTTACTATGTACTCCTAGCTTCTCTCCCCCTAATGAGACAGCACACCCCCCACACACACCCTGTATTCCCCGTGTCCATTCAACCAGCTCCTGTCCCCCTCTGCCTCCTCATCTCGCCTCCAGACAAGAGTTGCCCACATGGTCCCATGTGTCTACTTGAGCCAAGAAGCTCGCTCCTTACCAGTATTATTTTCCATCTTATACTCGAGTCTAAACCCTGTCTGAAGATTTGGCTTTGGGAATGGTTCCCATCTTGCGTTAACAAAGACTCCAGGGACCATGATCTCCAGGATCCCTCTAGTTTCAGTCAGACCATCAAGCCTGGTCTTTTTACGAGAATTTGAGATCTGCATCCCACTGTTCTGCTCCATCAGGGATTCTCTGTTGTGTTCCCTGTCAGGGCAGTCATCCATGGTAACAGGGCACCATCCAGTTCTTCCAGTCTTAAGCTGATGGAGTCTCTGGTTTATGGGGCCCTTTCTGTCTCTTGGGCTCACCTTTACCTAATATCTTTGGTGTTCCTCATTCTCCTTTGCTCCAGGTGGGTTAAGACCAATTGATGCACCTTAGATGGCTGCTTGCTAGCGTTTAAGTCCATAGATGCCAGTCACCAAAGTGGGATGCAGAACGTTTTCTTAATACATTTTGTTATTCCAGTTGACCTAGATGTCCCCCGAAACCATGGTCCCCAAACCCCCACCCCTGCTTCTCTGGCCTTTGAAGCATTTGGTTGTATTCAGGAAACGTCTTCGCTTTTGGTTTAGTCCAGTTGTGCTGATCTCTCCTGTATTTCATGTTGTCTTTCCCTTTTTTTTTTTTTAAACACCTTAAATAGTCTTTGTCTAATATCTAAGTAGTGAATAGCCCTCTCCCTCCCTCTCCACCCTCTTAACCATCAAAGAATATTTTCTTCTTTGTTCTTATAATAGTGGACTCATGTAGTATTTGTCCTTTTGCAGCTGACTAATTTCACTCAGCATAATGCCTTCCAGATTCATCCATGTTATGAAATGTTTCACATCTTCATCATTTTCTTTATCAATGTGTATTACTCCATTGTGAGAATATACCATAATTTATTTATCCATTCATCCATTGATGGGCACCTTGGTTGCTTCCATCTTTTTGCTACTGTAAACAGTGCTCTAAGGAACATGGGTGTGCATATATCTTTTCGTATGGAGACTCTTATTTCTCTAGGATATATTCCAAGGACTGGAATTGCTGGATCTTATGGTAGTTCTATTTCTAACTTTTTAAGGAAGCTCCAAATTGATTTCCATTTTACATTCCCACCAGCAATGTATAAGTGTTCCAGCCTCTTCACAACCTAACACTTATTATTTATTTATTTATTTTTTATTAACTCCAGCCTTGTGGAGGTGAGATGGTATCTCATTGTAGTTTTGATTTGCATCTCTCTAATTTAAAAAAAAAAAAATTTTTTTAATAGCTAATGATCATGAGCATTTCCTCATGTATTTGTTAGCTGCCTGAATGTCTTCTTTAGTGAAGTGCCTGTTCATATCCTTTGCCCATTTTTTAATTGGGTTATTTGTCTCTTTTTGTTGTTGGGGTTTTGCAGTATTATGTAGATTTTAGAGATCAGACACTGATCGGAATTTTTGTAGCCAAAAGCTTTTTCCCAGTCTGTAGGTAATCTTTTTACTCTTTTGTTGAAGTCTTTGGATGAGCATAGGTGTTTGATTTTTAGGAGCTCCCAGTCATCTAGTTTCTCTTCTGGCATTTGTGCATTGTTAGTAATGTTTTCTATACTGGTTATGCCATGTATTAGGGCTCCTGGCATTATCCCTATTTTTTTTTCCAGTATCTTTATCATTTTAGATTTTATATTTAGATCTTTGATACATTTTGAGTTAGTTTTTGTGCATGGTGTTAGGTATAGGTCTTGTTTCATTTTTTTGCAGATGGATATCCAGTTATGTCAGCACCATTTGTTAAACACACTCTCTTTTCTCCATGGAGGTGGTTTTTTTTAATGCCTAAATATACCACGTTGTTTTTAATAGCCTACTTCATCAAGAAAAGCAAATCAAGGAAGAACTGATGCCTTTGAATTATGGTGTTAGTGAAGAATATTGAATATACCACAGACTGCAAGAAGAACAGAGGAACAAATAAATCTTAGAAGAAGTACAACCAGAATGTTCCTTAGAAGCAAGGACACTTACTTTGGACATGTTATCAGAAAGTACCAGTCCTTGGAAAAGGACATCATGCTTAGTAGAGGGTCAGCAAAAAAGAGGAAGACCTTAACGAGAAGGATTGACACAGTGGCTGCAACAGCGGGCTCGAACATAGCAATGACTGTGAGGATGACACAGGACTGGGCAGTGTCTTGTTCTGTTGTACATAGGGTGGCTATCAGCTGAAACTGACTCAACAGCACCTAATAAGTTTTTTTTTACTTGTCTTTCTCCTGAAATCTTTTAATTTTCATTTCTCCGATTGCTTTTAAGTTTTCAGAATCATTCATTTTTGATTTTACTGTGGTTATAAGCTACTTCTACTGTCCTTCCATTTATTTTACGTTTTCTAAGCTGTTTGCATTTGATGCTTAATTTTCTTGCCCTTGTTCTTTCTCTTTAAAAAGGCTCCTGTAATTTTGTAATTTCTCTCAGGATTTCCCTCTGAGCATGGTGGATATCATGTTTATTTTCATTTTTCTTTAAATATTCTTCAGTTTGGTTTCTCCTCTTTGAACTGAATTGTTCAAGACAGAGTTTTAAAATTCCCAAGTTGAAGAATCTTTTTATTTATGAGTTAATTTTATTATTCATTAATAATTGTCTTACACCATGATCAGGTGTTATTTATATTTTTTAAAACTGTATTGAAGTTTATGGCTCATATTTAGCTAATTTTTATGATTATTCCATGTGCTTATGAAAAGCAGGTATTTTTCTCTCTTCTTAGGAAATAGAAGCTTATCCATATATTGTTCGTCAAGTAAACCTTGTTAACTATGATTTTTAGGTCACCAACACACTAAATCACAGTTTATTAGCTTGATTTGTCATAAGCTAAGTGAGTTAAAGTTGTCTACCGCTAGTGTTTTTCTATATTGCTTTGTATTTTTAATAATTTTCCCTAGGGCGACTTTGAGCCCATGAACTATCAGCCATGATAATTAATAAGTATATTCACAGATGCACCCTCATGTTTACACTTGCAAAACACTTACGATAGAGTATAAATTTACTAAATTTAATTTTGTTTACTTCAAACTGTAATGTACAGATTATGAAGGAGAGATACTGAGTACAGTGAAGCCATGTCATTAGCAGTGTTCTACTGATTGTTTGACGTAAGCACTGCTATCTGCTCTTATTATATTGGAAAAATCCTACCAGGACCCTTTTTAAAAATTTCTGTGCAGTTTGGAGCCTATTTCCATAGGACCTGTACTTTCTTATATCATTTACTATGCAGGACAGTTGGCTTTTACATGAGTAATTTAAATGCTAAGCCCTGCCTTATTTTAGTGTTTTCTTAGTGTGAGAAAAGTAGGCCAACATTCCTCAGATGATTTCTATAGAGAAGGAAGCAGAGAAACCAGCGTCTTTCCTGACAATGAAAAATGAAGTGGCCAATGGACTGTGTGTTCAAATTGTTCTGAAAAATTCAGTGCACCCTCGTCTATCTCCAAATAAAATGTACATAAGCAGAGTTTTCTTATTATTCTTTGCTTGCAACTCTTCCCTAAAGTCAAACTAACCTGCTATCTATAACTTTACGTTATTTGCTCCTTTTTCAGAGCTTCCAGCCACACAATCTGTCTTTCCTCCTTTTATCAAGCCTGATTTTTCTCTAAGTGAGCCTACTCCATAAAGTCTTCTTTATATCTCATCAGATTTTGTCTTCAGTACCAAGTCTCCTCAGGAGAAATATGAAAATATTTTATATTCTTTTATTCTCTCCATGACTGTGTTTCCTTATTGTTTGACTTTTTTCTTCATACTTAGATATCCCCAAATAAATGCTAAGCTAGCTTCATGAAGGAAAGAAATACACATCTCTGCAGAGTGAGAAGAACACTGTTTTATCCCAATATAATTGAAAAGAAAAAAAAGTATGTATGTGTGTATATATATATTATATATGGTGTTTTAAAATTATGATTGTATGTATTAGCCATTGTTTATAATCAGAGATTCTTTTCAGCGTATGACAGAGATATCATTGAGTCCAGTCCCTTTACTTTAATGTTTATGAAACTGATCCCCAGTGAGAGGAAGTGATTTTATTAATCCCTACTACTGTATCATTGTTCCTACTTCATCAAGAAAAGAAAATATTACATCCAGTTACCATTAATATTATTCTCAGTAATGCCATTAATATTATTCTTGTCAATTGCCCTGCCTTGCCCTCATTTCTTTAGTCATTTGATCCAGAGAGGAAGTATTGCATTTTTGTAGGTATGACTGTTGAGCTTCCACCTAAAGGGTGGAATGTGTTTTAGATGGCCTGAGAAGTGAGTTGCATTTGTGTAAATAACGTGCATTAATGGTGTGCATGCTGCTAAGAAAATGCTCATGCTTTCAAACTCTGCTGCCCAGAGAGCACAGGTGAGATTTGTAGATTAGCTCTTTAAATATTTATGAAGATAGTTAGGCATATTTTATTTTTTTCAAAAATGTTTATACTATAATTGTCTCAAGAATTAAGCTTCCTCATGCTATCATAGCCTTCAGCTAACATTAAATTCTTCTCAATCACATCTTTCCAATGCTAGGTCATGTCCAAGTGCAACAGGGTGAGAATAGTTCTTCAGAGGGTATTTGTTGCCATAAATCTATCAATCAGTCGAACAACAATTGACTCATATTTCAAAAGTATGTTCTATGTGAAAGTCATTACACAGATGCATTGGACATCCCAACATAGACTTATAAGAAAAGTAAACACATTTACCACTTACAAAGCACCCAGAACCTGTATAGGCATGCTATGTATTAGCTCATTTAATTCATAGACTAATCCTTAGTGTGGGAACTATTATTATTCCCATCTTATAGATGAGAACATTTTCACTAAATTCTAGGGGCTTAAAGTTAATTTGAAGACACAGGTTATTCCCATAAGAACAACCAACAGCTTTCAGTAAATGTCACAGTAAGATTGAGAATCAGTTCAAGAGAAGTTAATGAGAACTAAAAGAATAAATTACACAGCTGAATGAATAAAATACGTGGAAATCATACCACAGTAAAGTAGTGACCTGTGATCATATCCAGCTCTGACATGTGTATTATGTATCCCACATTGTTTTAAATACAATTAACTGCCAACATTTAATAATCCACAGACTTCACATAAAATTTCAGGTTTCTGGCTTCTTAAAAAAAAAAAAAACAGAAGATCTAGAAACACTGGCTTCAATTTCTCATACAGCTACTGTCAGGTGAATCTAAGTGCCAGATGCCCATATTAGGTAAGAATTTGCTGTCCAGTTTACCACAATCTCCAGGGATCTCTAATGCCCTTTAGATCCCGCCTGATTCCCTCAGGTACTTCAGCCATGTGGCCTATTAGCCAGATGGGGTAAATGTGCATTATTTCCTCATCATTTGTTTCTTGTGTCAACATTACCGTAAGTGCTGGGTAGGAATAAATTCAGCCAGGTGATTTTTGTTATCAGGCATATGAAATGAATATCCTATCACTTTCCTTGTCCTGAGGCTTATAGCTTCATTTAGTGAAAAGTAACAGGAATATCTTAGAGCAGACTTTCAGCTACTTTTCCTCCAAATGTGTCCTAATTTATCTTTTTAACTTAGTCAGTTTTGAAGAAATAAGTTAAAAATGGAAAATAAGTAAAAAAAACCCCAGCTTCTACTGCTTTCATTTTTTGTAAGTAGAAGAACCCTCCAATTCTTCTCTCAGACTTTTTTTTTTCTTCTAGCAGTCAGAAGCACAATTCTGGACACTAAAAATGGGTATGATTTTTAGTCCTTAAAGATGAGAAGCTTGATGCTCCAACTTTGCGTATAAATGAGGGACCACAGGCAAACACAACCCTTTCTCCATGCTGACCACTAGACAGAAAAGTTTGGGAATTTTAAATTTCAAGCCTTTTGGTTTCAGGATAATCCTACAGCAAATCACAGTCACAACACACCTGTTGCAATACTCTTTGTTTCCTCAAGCTTTTTAGGAAATTTTGTCTGTGCACTGGCCCTCAAAATTTCTCATTTTGTGCTCCTGGTATGGTGGCTTGTTGACAACTCATTGAGTTGAATTATAAAGCAAAAAAGAATACAGGAGCAAGCCCTTTATCAAGGATTTCTCTAGTCTTATTTACAAGCTTTCAGGCCATATTTTCCCTCCCTAACTCTTATTTTTTCATTAGCACTTATGTTTAGCACCATAAAAGGTAGCAAACATGCCTTTAAAAGATGTACTTGCAGGTGAAAACTTTTAGGAGGGAAAAAGGCACACGAGGAAAGGATGAGATGGCTTATTTTGAGAGTGTGAATCACACACTGGAACTGTTACACCACCAAACAAACCATGGAAATATACCTTTGGAGGTGAAAATATGATTTTTAGGAATGTGATAATAGTTTCTACAGACTACACAGAAAATACTATTGAAAATTGCTATCCCTTTTATTTCTCACTACAAATATTAGGAAATTGAAAGTAAGACCTTGTCATAAAAAATAAAATGGATATCAACCTTTGAAGTTTTTTGCCAAAATTAAACCTTAGAATCCACCTGGAAAGAACATTCTACTACCATGTTCATGTCTTATTTAAGTACGGTAAGTTGGGTGACCTTGGAATAGAATGAACTTTGGTGGAATTCTCTGCCTATGTGGAAGAGCAATGGTTCTCAAACTTGGTTTTATATCGAAATCACATGGAAGTTTAAAAAATACTGATGTCTGAGTTCCAACCACAGATATACCTGTGTTATTCATCTAGGGAGGAGCCTGGGCTACCTTTTTAAAGCTCCCAAATGATTCAAATTTCAACTAATATTGTGGACCACGGAGAAGAGGAAATTATTTTAATTATTAAAAAAATAAGGAAAACAGGGCGGAGCCAAGATGGCGGAATAGACAGACGCTTCCCTGGAGCCCTCTTTACAACAAAGACCCGAAAAACAAGTGAAACAAGTATATTTGTGACAAGCTGGGAGCCCTGAGCATCAAAGGCAAGCTTAGACAACGAACTGAGGGGCAGGGGGAGGAAGAGGTCTTTCAGAAGTGGAGAGGAGTTACCGGACCTGAATCACGGGGAGCCCTCAGGCACCATTCCCAGAGCAGCTGCCACGGCAGCAGCGGGCTGGTCCTAGTGTTCGGCCGCAGTTTCCTCAGGGATAAGCACCCAGCCACACAGCCCACTTGCCCCTCCGGAACCTGAGGAGAAGGGCACTCTCGGCAAAAGCTAAGTACTTGCGTATATTTTAACGTGCCCTGCCCCCCACCAAGCCAGCCTCAGCGGCTGAATCCCTGGGCCTGAGATAGACCATGGTGAGCACCTAGAGCCATCCTCCCAGCCTTGGGGAAGGAAAAAATTTGCAACTGGGGGGAAAAGATAATTCACTAGCTCCATTAACAGGAAGACCTCGGGACAGAAGCGGCTCCTGACCAGGCATAAACTGTCCATGGACCTTGAGCACTTTTCCCTTCTGTGTGGAATTGTGTGGGCCTATTTTGGGAGAATAGGACCTTGGTGGCAAACTCCAACCATTTCAGCTGTGCGGTGGAGAGGAGGGTGTTGGACGTTTGACATTGTTTTGCCTGTTAAACAAGGTCCTCACCTACCCACAACAGGAACCTAAGGACTCGTAGCTCCACTCAGGTCACCCAGCCACCCGTAACAGGGGTCCAAAGATAACTGGTACCTCCCAGTCCTTACAACCAAAAACTTTCAGTGCCCATGGTCCCGCTGCAGAACCCACCCACCAGCACGCTCTAGGGAACAGAGACGCATTTTCCTCAGAAACACTTGGGGGTCCGTTCTCAGCCCCCTCACTTGTTCAGAGCATGACCCTCTGCTGCAATCAGATACCAGTATATGCGCCAATCACCCCTGCCACTCTAAGACTATAGGACAGAGCCTGTACCACACACTTGATATCAGCTACCTGGAAACCTGAGCTGAATTCATACAAGAAAACCGAATGGACTCCTAGACTGATATACCTGATAACACCTCTAGCCAGCTGGGGACATCAAAATGATAGCACTAAATTCATACCTATCCATAATTACCCTGAATGTAAATGGACTCAAAGCACCAATAAAAAGACAGAAAGTGGCAGAATGGATTAAAAAATAAGAACCATCTATATGCTGCCTGCAAGAGTCACACCTTAGACTTAGAGACACAAACAAACTAAAACTCAAAGGATAGAAAAAAATATATCAAGCAAACAACAATCAAAAAAGAGCAGGAGTGGCAATATTAATTTCTGACAAAATAGACTTTAAAGTTAAATCCATCAGAAAGGATAAGGAAGGACACTATATAATGACTAAAGGAGCAATACACCAAGAAGATATAACCATATTAAATATTTATGCACCCAATGACAGGGCTGCAAGATACATAAAACAAACTCTATCAGCATTGAAAAGTGAGATAGACAGCTCCACAATAATAGTAGGAGACTTCAACGCACCACTTTCGGTGAAGGACAGGACATCCAGAAAGAAGCTCAATAAAGACACGGAAGATCTAAATGCCACAATCAACCAACTTGACCTCGTAGACATATACAGGACACTCCACGCAACAGCAACCAACTATACTTTCTTTTCTAGTGCACATGGAACATTCTCTAGAATAGACCACATATTAGGTCATAAAGCAAGCCTTAGCAGAATCCAAAACATTGAAATATTAGAAAGCACCTTCTCTGACCATAAGACCATAAAAGTGGAAATCAATAACAGGAAAAGCAGGGAAAAGAAATCAAACACTTGGAAACTGAACAATACCCTGCTCAAAAAAGAGTGGATTATAGAAGACATTAAGGATGGAATAAAGAAATTCATAGAACCCAATGAGAATGAAAACACTTCCTATCAGAACCTTTGGGACACAGCAAAAACGGTGCTCAGAGGCCAATTTATATCAATAAATGCACACATCCAAAAAGAAGAAAGGCCAAAATCAAAGAACTATCCCTACAACTTGAACAAATACAAAGAGAGCAACAAAAGAAACCCACAGGCACCAGAAGAAAACAAATAATAAAAATTAGAGCTGAACTAAATGAAAAAGAAAAACAATTGAAAGAATTAACAAGACCAACAGCTGTTTTTTTTGAAAAAATCAACAAAATTGATAAATCAATGGCCAAATGGACAAAAGAAAAACAGGAGAGGAAGCAAATAACCCAAATAAGAAATGAGATGGGCGATATTACAACAGACCATACTGAAATTAAAAGAATCATATCAGATTACTATGAAAAACTATACTCAAACAAATTTGAAAACCTAGATGAAATGAATTCCTAGAAACACACTACCTACCTAAACTAACACAAACAGAGGTAGAACAACTAAATAGACCCATAACAAAAGAAGAGATTGAAAAGATAATCAAAAAACTCCCAACAAAATAAAGCCCTGGTCCCGAACGCTTCACTGCAGAGTTCTACCAAACTTTCAGAGAAGAGTTAACACCACAACTCCTAATGGTATTTCAGAGCATAGAAAAGGACGGAATACTACCAAACTCATGCTATGAAGCCACCATATCCCTGATACCAAACCAGGTAAAGACACCACAAGAAAAGAAAATTATTGACCTATATCCCTCATGAATGTAGGTGCAAAAATCCTCAACAAAACTCTAGCCAATAGAATTCAACAACATATCAAAAAAATAATTCACCATGACCAAGTGGGATTCATACCAGCTATGCAGGGATGGTTCAACATTAGAAAAACAATTAATGTAATCCACCACATAAATAAAACAAATGACAAGAATCATATGATTTTATCAAATGATGCAGAAAAGGCATTTGACAAAGTTCAACACCCATTCATGATAAAAACTCTCAGCAAAATAGGAATAGAAGGAAAATTCCTCAACATAATAAAGGGCATTTATACAAAGCCAACAGCCAGCATAACCCTAAATGGAGAGAGCCTGAAAATATTCCCATTGAGACTGGGAACCAGACAAGGATGCCCTTTATCACCACTCTTATTCAACATTGTGCTGGAAGTCCTAGCCAGAGCAATTAGGCTAGATAAAGAAATAAAGGCATCCGGATTGGCAAGGAAGAAGTAAAAGTATCTCTATTTGCAGATGACATGATCTTATACACAGAAAATCCTAAGGAATCCTCCAGAAAACTACTGAAACTAATAGAAGAGTTCAGCAGAGTATCGGGATACAAGATAAACATACAAAAATCAGTTGGATTCCTCTACACCAACAAAAAGAACATTGAAGAGTAAATTGCCAAATCATTGCCATTCACAGTACCCCCAAGAAGATAAAATACTTAGGAATAAATCTTACCAGAGATGTAAAACACTTATACAAAGAAAACTATAGTACACTTTTACGAGAAACCAAAAGAGACTTACATAAGTGGAAGAACATACCTTGCTCATGGATAGGAAGACTTAACATTATAAAAATGTCTATTCTACCAAAAGCGACCTATACATTTAATGCAATTCCGATCCAAATCCCAAGGACATTCTTTAATGAGATGGAGAAACAGATCACCAACTTCATATGGGAGGGAAAGAGGCCCTGGATAAATAAGGCATTACTGAAAAAGAAGAACAAAGTGGGAGCCCTTACTTTACCTGATTTTAGAACCTATCATACCGCCACAGTAGTCAAAACAGCCTGGTACTGGTACAACAAGAGAGACACGGACCAATGGAACAGCATTGAGAACCCAGACATAAATCCATCCATATATGAGCAGTTGATATTTGACTAAGGCCCCAAAACAGCTAAATGGGGAAAAGACAGTCTTTTTAACAAATGGTGCTGGTGTAACTGGATATCCATCTGCAAAAAAATGAAACAAGACCCATACCTCACTCCATGCACAAAAAATTAACTCAAAATGGATCAAAGACCTAAATATAAAATCTAAAATGATAAAGATCATGGAAGAAAAAATAGGGATAACGTTAGGAGCCCTAATACATGGCATAAACAGTATACAAAACATTATAAAGAATGTAGAAGAAAAACTAGACAATTGGGAGCTCCTAAAAATCAAACACCTATGCTCATGCAAAGACTTCATCAAAAGAGTAAAAAGACTACCAACAGACTGGGAAAAAGTTTTTAGCTATGACATTTCTGATCAGCACCTGATCTCTAAAATCTACATGATACTGCAAAAACTCAACTGCACAAAGACAAATAACCCAATTAAAAAATGGGCAAAAGATATGAATAGACACTTAACTAAAGAAGACATTCAGGTAGCTAACAGATATATGGGGAAATGTTAACGATCATTAGCCATTAGAGAAATGCAAGTCAAAACTACAATGAGATTTCATCTCACTCCAACAAAACCCATTGCTGTTGAGTGGATTCCGACTCACAGTGACCCTATAGGACAGAGTAGAACTGCCCCACAGAGTTTCCAAGGAGCGCCTGGTGGATTCAAACTAACAACCTTTTGGTTAGCAGCCGTAGCCAACAAGGCTGGCATTAATCCAAAAAACACAAAAGAATAAATGTTGGAGAGGCTGTGGAGAGACTGAAACACTTCTACACTGCTGGTGGGAATGTAAAATGGTACAATCACTTTGGAAATTGATTTGTTGCTTCCTTAAAAAGCTAGAACTAGAACTACCATATGATCCAGCGATCCCACTCCTTGGAATATATCCTAGAGAAATAAGAGCCTTTACACAAACAGATATATGTACACCCATGTTTACTGCAGCACTGTTTACAATAGCAAAAACATGGAAGCAACCAAGGTGCCCATCAACAGATGAATGGATTAATAAATTCTGGTATATTCACACAATGGAATACTACGCATCGATAAAGAACAGTGAGGAATCTGTGAAACATTTCATAACATGGAGGAACCTGGAAGGTATTATGCTGAGTGAAATTAGTTACAAAAGGACAAATATTGTATAAGACCACTACTATAAGAACTTGGGAAATAGTTTAAACTGAGAAGAAAACATTCTTTCATGGTTATGAGAGTGGGGAGGGAGGGAGGGTGGGAGGGGTCATTTACTAATTAGATAGTAGATAAGGCCTACTTTAGGTGAAGGGAAAGACAGCACACAATACAGGGGAGGTGAGCACAATTGGACTAAATCAAAAGCAAAGAAGTTTCCTGAATAAACCGAATGCTTTGAAGGCCAGCATAGCAGGGGCAGGGGTCTGGGGACCATGGTTTCAGGGGACATCCAAGTCAATTGGCATAATAAAATCTATTAAGAAAACATTCTGCATCCCACTTTGAAGAGTGGCGTCTGGGGTCTTAAACGCTAGCAAGCAGCCATCTAAGATGCATCAATTGGTTTCAACCCACCTGGATCAAAGGAGAATGAAGAACAACAAGGACACAAGATGATTACGAGCCCAAGAGACAGAAAGGGCCTTATGAACCAGAGACTATATCATCCTGAGACCAGAAGAACTAGATGCAGCCCAGCTACAATCTATGACTGCCCTGACAGGGAACACAACAGAGAACCCCGAGGGAGCAGGAGAACAGTGGGATGCAGACCCCAAATTCCCATAAGACCAGACTTAATGATCTGACTTAGACTAGAGGGACCCCGGTGGTCATGGCCTGCAGCCCTTCTGTTGGCCCAGGACAGGAACCATTCCGGAAGCCAACTCTTCAGACACAGATTGGACTGGACAATGGGTTGGAAAGGGATGCTGATGAGGAGTGAGCTTCTTGGATCAGGTGGACACTTGAGACTATGTTGGTATCTCCTGCTTGGAGGGGAGATGAGAGGGTGGAGGGGGTTAGAAGCTGGCGAAATGAACACGAAAAGAGAGAGTGGAGGGAGACAGCAGGCTGTCTCATTGGGGTGAGAGTAATTGCGAGTATGTAGCAAGGTGTATATGGGTTTTTGTGTGAGAGACTGACTTGATTTGTAAACTTTCACTTAAAGCACAATAAAAATTATTTTAAAAAATAAGGAAAACAGATTTTAAAAAGTTTCAGAAGGGAAGAAACAAGAATCTACTTTGTACAAATTATCTACACTTACAGGAAACAGGGAAGAATTAACATTGGTGTCCATAGAAGAAATAAAGTAAAAGGCATTTATAGTTTGCACTAATAACATCCTTGATCTATAACAAAATGGCAATTTCATATTGTTCAACCTACTCAATAGTTAGCCTAGAAATATACACATATTAAACAAAGGTTAAACAAAAATACGGAGCACAGGGCCATTGGTGGTTCAATGGTAGAATTCTCTCTTTCCATGCAAGAGACCTGGGTTTGAGTCTCAGCCAGTGAACCTCATATGCAGCCACCAACCATCTGTCAGTGGAGGTTTGCATGTTGCTATAATTCCAAACAGATTTTAGCAGAGCTTCCAGACTAAGAGGGCTAGGAAGAAAGGGTTGGGGATCTACTTCTGAAAATCAGCCAGTGAAAACCCTATGGATCACAATGGTCCGAACCACAATCTACCATTGCTACGGCACAGGAATAGACCTCATTTAATCTCATTGTGTGTGGATTGCCACAAGTCAGGGGCTGACTCAAGGGCAGCTAATAACAATAAAATATGTAGCAATGTAAAGGAAATTATGTTATTTACCAGGCTTATCAGGAGGGACTAGTCCCTGGAGAAAGACATCACGCTTGGTAAAGTAGAGTGTCAGTGAAAGAGAGGAAGACCTTCAACAAGATGTATTGACAGTGACTACAACAGTGAACTCAAACATAGCAAAGATTGTGAGGATGGCACAGTACCAGGCAGTGTTTTGTTCCTGTTGTATGGAGGGTTTCTGAGTTGGAACCGACTCAAGCGCACCTTATAACAACATTAAAATGCATAAAATATATAATTGTGTATCTTAAAGTTTTATGGTGCTTCACAGTTTCCTAAATGCTTTACTATTTTGTGTTTTGTTTGTTCATCCCCATAACTGTGTAGGAGAGTGGAAGGTGATCCTTATTTTACAGGTGAAGATACTGAGGCCAGGGAACTTAAGTGTTTTACCAGAGGTCACACATGCTTAGGGCTGGGCTCATAAAGACAGACCAGTGTACCTGTGGCACAAACCTTGACTACTTAAGCCGGGTAGTTCATATTTTTAAGGGCTATTCGCCCCGGAACTTATGAGCATTTGTGTGTTCTAGTAACAACTCTCTTGAAAGTTTCCTGAGAATATGTTGTTGAAGACTTTAGAGATGAATTTATAGAAAAGTTGGCTTTGTCCCCCATGAAGCCAGGAATGTACCACTTAAATAACCTTTTGGGCACAAACAAAATAAAACTTCCTTAAAGAAAATAATAAGATATAGTAATAATTGTAGCATCTCCTTTGTTCCAGACTCTGAACTTGGTATTTTAAAGGCATTTAATATCTGATTTAATCCCCTTAGTAAGTTTATCCCAATTTAATGGAGGAAGAAACTGAGACTCAAGAGATTTATTGTAAATTTAAGTTCCATGCTGTTTCTATAATGCTAGATGCACAGAAAAAAAAAAAAACTTTCTTGATAATGAAGAGTCCTGAGTTCTAATCATGGCTCTGTAAAAATACACTCCAGTTCTCAGAAGGTCAAGACCCTTAAGGAGACCGTAATCCTAAAATTGTATATGAGGTACAGCTCAAAAATAACCCCATAATGCTTAGAATTTGCCTTTTGTTTATACAATGTAATAGGCATTTGCTGTTCACTAACCATCATCTATGCCAACTTTACCTGCTAACAAGGTCCCAGTTTTCCTCTAATGAATCACTCCTTTTTCCACTGTCAGTGTAAGACATACAGGCACTATTGCCTCCATCCCTGGCCTCCGGACTCCACGTGTGACTTCACCCTGGCCAACTGCATTTCTTTTAACACCACACTTGCTTCATAGGTGGAAGGTGACCCAAAAGAGATCAAGGCCACGACTTATTTTTCCAAATTAGTCAAAAATAAGCTTGATATCTTTCCTGCTGGCCAGGAAGGCAGAATGATGTAGGCCTTGAGCTGCTGAAGGCCGCTCAGTCCATGGGTGGTATCTGAGAATTAAACTAAAAGGAATCCCTAAATCAAGCTTTTTCTATAAATTTCAATGATAAATAATGTTTTTTTTCCCCCCAGGCTGTCTTAGTCTAGAAGCTCTGCTAAAACCTGTTTATTATCATAATAACACACAAACCACCACTGACAGATGGGTAGTTGTTGTGTTTGAGGTGTATTGGATAGGAATCGAACCCATGTCTCCCACATGGAAGACAATAATTCTACCACTGAAACACCAGTGTTCCCAATGATATAAATAATAAACCAAAAAACCAAACCAGTTGTTGTTGGGTCGATTCCAACTCAGAGACCCTATAGGACATAGTAGAACTGACCCATAGGGTTTCCAAGGAGTGGCTAGTGAATTCAAATTGCCCATCTTTTGGTTGGCAGCCAGGCTCTTAACCCCTGTGCCACTGGGGCTCCGATATAAATAATAAGTCCCCTTATTGTTTAAGTTAATTTGTTTAGGTGTTCTGTCACTTGGAACTGAAAAAATTCTAACAGATGCTTATCCCCAAGAGCATTTTTTATTGGCAGAAACAGAGACACTTGGGCGATTTGACAGATAGAACCGTGGGTGATAGAAAAGAAACACTCGAATGAATATTATGGCCTTAGGTCATGGACTCCTGTGTGACAAAGGACTCAGTTTAATCTGGGTCCAAGCAAAGCAGATCAATCACTAGAAAACTTGTGGTTTTAAATGAAAGAATACCTCATTCAAATTGTATTAAACAATAAAAAACCCATTAGAGGTAGATAATGACACAAGTAACTGTAAGGACTAAAACTTCATCAGAATCAAGAAGACTAACAATACTACAAAGACACAATTTATTTATATGTTTCTCCTTTGTCCTTGGTAGTGGCTGCTTCATCTTAATGCTGTCACAAAATGGCTACCAGAATCCACAAGAAATACAAACTTCTTTGTTCTCTTCCAGTATATTAAGAGAACATCGTATTCTTTGTTCCTCGTTGCTGTCAAGTCAATTCCAACGCATAGTGACTCTCTAGGACAGAGTAGAACTGCCCCATAGGGTTTCCAAGGCTGTAAAGCTTTATGGAAGCAGACTGCCACATCTTTCTCTTGTGGAGCGGCTGGTGGGTTCGAACCACTGATCTCTTGGTTAGCAACTGAGCACTTAACCACTGCACTAGCAGGGCTCCTTCCATAGTTCTTGTAGCTCTCTTAAAAGCACAAGGAAGCTTTTTTTGCAGAAGTTCTAGTTAAATGTCTACTTATAACTAATCGACCCTCTTGGTTCCTATGCCTTGTGGCCCATCTTTGTGGCCAAGGGAATTGGCTTAAATTGGGGGTGGGTTCAGTTACATCTGAAGCACATAGGATAAGTGGGGGAGGGAAAAGGAAATATTCCAATCGTAGTCAGAATACTAGTGCTGATAGGATGAGAGAATTAGATGCTGGGCAGTGAAAAATAGCAAATGTTCACTAAAGCATCAAATGGCCAGTTACTACAGATTAGATAGGAATAGAATTAACTTGGGCTCCAAGATTGTGGGCTGTATGTTTGTGCTAAACTAATTAATTTCCACAGCAATTCCAAGTTGTGAAGTGTATGTGGAAGGATCCTATGGAAGAAAGTTATGTTGAAAAAAGAATGGAACGAGTCCTGTTGACTTTGGTGGTCTTGCAGCTTCATTTCCGAAGACTGTCTCCAAATCCATATGTGAAATCTAGATTAATGAGTTTTGATGGGTACAGTGTGAAAGGGAATGAAACTCTCTGTACATAGTTGAGAGAAGCTGTTTCCAAGAATAAAGATGTCTGTGATACTATTTTGATTTAAACACAAATGTATACAGTGGAAACCCTGGTGGCATAGTGGTTAAGAGCTATGGCTGCTAACCAAAAGGTCGGCAGTTCAAATCCACCAGGCACTTCTTGGAAACTCTGTGGGGCAGTTCTACCCTGTCCTATAGGGTTGCTATGAGTCGTAATTGACTTGACAGCAAAGGGCTCTTTTTTCGTATAATATCCACATTAACCAGAAGACATGGGCTTTGTTTTCATAAAGGATGCAAAATTGTATGAAGTTGTGCTATAGTTTGGCATTTTCAAGTCTCCCTATAATTTAAGTATTCATTCAGCAAATATTTAGTTGTCATACTATGTGCCAGAAACTATGCTATTCACTAGGTTATAGCAGCAGGTCCATGAACAGAGCAGCGCATTAAATGCCCTACAAACTTAAATCATTTAATTCTTAACAAAGCTCTGTTGGAGTAGACATTTGTATTAGTAAGCATTCTCACTGCACAACCAGATTCTGGATAAAATTAAACAGAAAGGAATTGATTGGAAAGCTATTAGGGAGCTCACAGAACTGAAAGGAACTACAGAACCTAAGCTGGAAATGGAAGGAAGAATCTCCACTGGTTTAGGCTGCAAGAATCAAAACAACATTCTGCTGGAAGCAGTGACTGTTCAGCACACCATCAGTGCCCCTTGCAGGAAATGCCTTCCAACTGTCCAGACACTTGCATCACTTAAGTGAGAAAGCATCTAACAGGCCAAATCCAACTCAAGAGCTGGGGAGGAAAGAAGAATCTGGCCCTTTCCAATTCTGTAGTAGGATAGACACTACATTCCGTCAAAAACTCACACAATCAAGTATTCTTCCAAAGTGAGCTATGAGTACTTGTAGAAAGGGGGATTGCATGCAAGACAGCCAAAGTCTGGTAAGTGTCTGGGCCAGAACTATCACCTTTATTTTACACATGAAGAAACAGAGGTCAGACAGTCACTGATTTCATTTATCTCATACTCTCTAAGAACTAACAAATCAGCCTTAAAGACAAGTTGTGGGATTGGTCTATGATGTGTCTAAAATTCTCTTTGGTATCCTGATACATTTAGTTTAGTTTTAACCATTATAATTTTACGATGTAATAATTTCACTGGATTCATAAAGGAGATGTCACTGATAATATACCCTTCATTCCATATTACCATGTAACTTTTCTTTATAAGAATCTTCTAAAGCTGTACAAGCCAACAGTGAGTAGAATTATCCAATATTTACCACATTTAACTCTCAGTTGATCAACAAAGCATGAATTGGAGCAAATATGCATACCCCTTCTGATCAAAAGTATTTATTCATTATTTAAGAATTTGTTGAATGCTATGTGTGTGGCACACTACTTGATGTAACTGATACAGTAAATTATTAGTTAGAAATTGGGTTGCAGGTGAAAGAAATCCAGCTCATGGTAGTTTAAGCAAAATAAACAAAAATTTTTAATACCGTGAATGGGGCAGGAATGGAGCCAGCTTTATTGTTGTTTGTTGTCAGGCTGATTCCAATTCGTGGCAATCCCGTGTGTTACAGAGTAGAACTGTGCTCAGCAGGGTTTTCTCAGCTTTAACCTTAACCAAAGCAGATCACCAGGTCTTTCTTCTGCAGTACCACTGGGTATGCTTAGATCTCAAGCCTTTAGATTAGCAGTTGAGTACAAACAGTTTGTGCCACCTAGTGAACCAGCTTTGGGGGTGCCTTAATCCAGGGGACTCCAGTATATTAGACTTTCTCTTTCCCTTTGTTCCTCTTTCTTTTTATTGATTAGCTAATTAATTCATATTGGTTAATAAGCTGACAAAATATTAGGCTTGTACAGAATAAATCCGTGCTTGCTACAATTCTGGGTGAAGAAGGATGCCTTTACGATTATTGAGCATCATGCTACTGCACTTCACCTAAGGTAGGAGAAAGAAATGGGGCAAATCTTGATGCTCTTCAAGTGTTTGGAAAGTAATTTTAGCATCAAGGCATAAGTTATGTCCCATAGACTTGTGAGTTTCCAGGTAAAGTGTAAAATATTTCAAGGGCTATCATTTTTAAGCAATAGCACTGTTACCACAGACATCCCTACAACAAGAACATTGAGAAAGAACCACATTCCGACAGAGCAGAAAAGGGAAAGATGTGAGCAGAGGGAAGCTAAGAGCAGTGGTGACCAAAGGTACCGACTGTGGCTGTCAGAATAAAATCTAGCAACTGGATGCAGTAATATATAACCAGGAAAGTGAAAGGGCTCAAGGGATGGTCATATGTTTCTGGGACAGTGGTAGGCATGGAATTCAAATGTCAATATTCATTTTTGCTAAAAGAATAGTATATTTAGGATGTATCTGGGCTCTTCAGAGGCAGTTGCTGTAAATATAATTTATTCTATTATATGCTTTCTGGAAAGGAACACGTTCAGACTAATTTGGTTCTTCATTACAATGAAAGGAGTCATCAGGATGCATTTTTAATCCAAATAGATCTCTTGTGAAATTATTTTCCGGAGACATAGTCTAATGACCTAAGCTAAAACAGAATCTATAGCTAATTTTGGCATCAGTAGAGAACCCTGAGATTTCAGGCATCTTTACTTAGTGCCACTTTCCTATATAATAGTCAGCAAAAAGCAAGGTTGTAGTTTGATGGCTTATGTTTTTCTGTTTTGTTTTTAACCTTAGAGGAAAGGCTTCAATTGTATTTTAGATAAAATCTTTATTCTCAACAGTCCATTAAAAAAAGCTTTTTTTTGCTTTGCTTCCATAAAATTATCTCTCAGTTATTAAAATATCCCAATCCTTCCCTCCAGAGGAGAATTATCTGGTAGGGAACATTCCAGAATACTAGATAATCTAGTCTGGTTCCTTTGATGCTGGCTTTTTCTTGCATAAGCTATTTTTAGGATTTTAGGATTTTCTGTTTGTAGAATGGATGTAGCACCCTTTTTAATTCATGACAATAAAATGAAAATTGAGATAATAAAATTTCAAGTCATCTATACATTAGCTAGGAAAAAAACTAAAATTTCTAAGACCAGAGACTGAATTTTGTATCTATCAATTCCTCGTGCAGTGCTTTGTATTCTGTAAACAATGAATAAAGCCTGGATGAACGTAACGGTGATGAAGAAGATGATGTCATTAATAATCATGATGTGTGGATAATCATTTTTTAAACTGTAAAACCAAAACCCAAAAAACCAATCTCATTGCCAACCTAAAAGACAGAGTAGAACTGCCCCATAGAATTTCCAAGGAATGGCTAGAGGATTCGAACTGCCGACCTTTTGGTTAGTAGCTGAACTGTTAACCACGGTGCCATCAAGCCTCCTTCTAAACTCTATAAAACAAAACGTGCAGTGTTAACAGTGGATCTCTGTTGTCATCAGGAATCACAGATTACTATTGTTAATGATGTTAATATTGTTCACACACATATGAAATAATCTGACTATTTTAGCCTGGGTTCTCTAGAGGAGCAAAATCAGTGAAGTGTGTGTATATATACACATAGAGAGAGAGAGGTTTATTTCAAGGAAATGGCTCATGCAGTTGTGGAGGCTGGCAAATCCCAAATCCATAGGTCAGACATCAGGCTGGAGGCTTCTCCTGATTCACATGGTTGCACAGGTTGACGAGCCCAAAATCAGCAGGTTAGAAGACCCAGGCTGCTGGCTCATAGGGCTGCAGGAGGTGGCAAATCCCAAAATTTTCAGGTCACGTGGCAGGCTGCTGCCTCACGTCCCAAGAACCAGAGATTATAGGATGAGAAGTTGGATGCAAGATCCAGAGAGGGCTAGCTTTGCAAGAACATCCACGCATATTGGATGTAGCCCACATCCTCAAGGAAACTCCCCTTTCAACAATTGGCACCCTGTATCGGAATTGACTCGATGTCGTTGGGTTTTATTGGGTTATCAGATCACAAAATGAAGGATGGTTATGTAATATCTGCCAAACCACTGAGAATGATGGCCTAGGCAAGTTGACACATAACCTTAACCATTACACTGAGTTTTGATCACTTGATTCAAAACTGATGCTTGCATTTTGCAAGTATTTCAAGATGAATACATGCTACCCTGAGTTCTTCAGAACAAAAGATAAATGGAGAACAATGAGCAATTTAGCAACCTCAGTGTTATTAAAGTTGTTAATACAATTAATACAGACTTAAAAACATCCCAACATGTTATATTTGCAAGTCCAAAATGTAATCTTTGAAAACTGCCTATGTAGTGTTGGTTTTAATTTCAGAGGTTAAAAGAGGGACAGATTTTGTCCCTGGCCTTTGTTAGGAACGGTTTTGGAAGTACAATAACTAGAATATTTTACATATATAAGTCATGGTAATTTGGATGTGTAATCTGTATTTTAGCATCATTAGCATGTCCACACTGCCTGATGTTTGCCAAGGAATTATAAATTGGGCTCTCAAAAAATTACCCAAGCACGCTTCACAGAAAAGTAATGGGAAAGGCAGAGAGGAGACCAAAAGGTCAACCTAAACTATTTCCACCCAAATGGAGCCAGAACGTCTTCTACTGCTAAATCGACAATCAGATAATCTGAGTTAAATACTTGAAATGAATGTAAATGGAGGGGCTGTGAATGCTGCCAGGGGCGTGAAGGCTCCAACTGGAACGCTCTCACATTACTGTTATTGATGCTTAAAAAGTTAAAATGCTACAGAGGCAGCTCTCTACATATTCCCTTAACATACATGAGTCCCAAGTCCCATAATGAATGCAAAATGCTAATAAAAGAGTGCCATGCATACACACATGCCCAGATAAGAGATGCAGATAGCTAGGTGAGTGGAGGCCAGTGAATGGCTCAAGAATCCTAGCAACTGCAGGAATCTGAGCCACCTGAACACTTCCCTTATGAAGAATCACATGGCAAATCAGTGGAGATCTCATGATTCTATTAATGGTTTCTGTAACACAAAAGAACGTTGAGTCTGGGATCTCAACTAAAACTGTAATGTGTTTAAAATTTTCTTGTATTTTTAAGTCCAGTATCTATAATGACAGGCTCTACTGGTGAAGCTTGCTGACTACTGGACTGATTAACCAATGGTTAGCATTGATACTAAATATATTGAAAACATTGTTAATAGATTTTCTAACATCTTCAAAGAGCACTTTAGGGCCTCCTAGCTCGTTAATGGAGTCCCTGGGTAGTGCAAACAGTTAATGCGCTCAGCTGCTAACTGAAAAGTTGGAGGTTTGAGTGTACCCAGAGGTGCCTTGGAAAAAAAGTCTGGTGATCTACTTTCAAAAATTCTGTCACTGAAAATCTGATGGAGCATGATGCAGAATCCACTCATAGGTAACTGTTTTATGTTCTGTTTTGTTTTGTTTTCAGCTCATTAATATGATTACTGTTGAGCCTAGCAAGTTACCCTCTTTGTTGTTAGGGTTCCGAAAACTTGGTAGATTTTTTTTTTCCAGCTCTGTGAAACTTTTTTTGGGGGGGTGAGGGGGGCTTTAGAAGAAAGTTTACAGCTCAGGTTAGTTTTTCTTACAAAAATTTATACACATATTGTTATGTGACCCTAGCTGCTATCCCTATAATGTGACAGCACACAACTCCTTTCCACCCCGGATATCCCATGTCTACTCAGCCAGCTCCTATCCCATTCTGCTTTCTCATCTCGCCTTCTGACAGGAGCTGCCCATTTAGTCTTGTGTATCTACTTGCACTAAGAAGCACACTCTTCACAAGTATCATTTTATGTCTTAAAGTCCAGTCTAATCTTTGTCTAACTTCAGGAATGGTTTTAGTTTGGGGTTAACAGAGAGTCCGGGGGCCATGTCTTCTGGGGTCCCCCCCAGTCTCAGTCAGATCATTAAGTCCAGTCGTTTTACTAGAATTTGAGTTCTGTACCCCACTTTTCTCCTGCTCCATCAGGGACTCTCTGTTGTGTTCCCTGTCAGGGCAGTCATTGGTGGTAGCCAGGGTCATTGATGGTAGCCAGGCACCAATGAGTTCTGTTCCCAGGCTGATGGAGTCTCTGGCATCTGTGGCCTTTTTGTTTCTTGGGCTAATACTTTGCTGGTGTCTTTGGTGTTCTTCAGTCTCCTTTGCTCCAGGTGGGTTGGGACCAATTGATGCATCTTAGATGTCCACTCGATAGCTTTTAAGACCCAAGATGCCAGTCACCAAAGTGGGATGCAGAACATTTTCTTAATAAACTTTGTTATGCCAACTGACCTAGATATCCCCTGAAGCCCTATCCCCACACCCCTACCCCTGCTACTCCGTGCCTTGAAGTATTTGCTTGTGCTCGGGAAACTTCTTAGTTTTTGGTTTAGTGTAGTTGTGCTGACTTCACCTGCATTGTGTGTTGTCCTTCCTCTACCTAAGATAATTCTTGTTTACTATCTAGTTAGTGAATACTCCTCTTCCTCCCTCCCCACACTCGTAACTGTCAAAGAATGTTTTCTTCTGTGTTTAAACCTTTTCTTGAGTTCTTATAATAGTGATCTCATATAATATTTGTCCTTTTGCAGCTGATTAATTTCACTCAGCATAATGCCTTTTGGATTCATCCATGTTTTGCAGATTCATCTTTGTTCTTTATTGTTGCATAGTATTCCATTGTGTGAATATACCATAGTTTGCTTATCCATTCATCTGTTGATGGGCACCTAGATTGTTTCCATCCTTTTGCTATTGTGAACAGTGCTGCAATGAACATGGGTGTGCATATTTCTATTCATGTGACGGCTCTTATTTCTGTAGGATATATACCAAGAAGTGAGATTGCTGGATCCTATTTTTTTTACATTCCCACCAGCAGTATATAAGTGTTCCATTCTCTACACAACCTCTCTAACATTCATTATTTTGTGTTTTTTGGATTAACGCTAGTTTTGTTGGGGTGAGATGGTATCTCATTGTAGTTTTGATTTACATTTCTCTAATGGCTAATGGCTAATGCTTGTGAGCATTTCTTCATCTATCTGTTAGCTGCCTGAATGTCTTCTTTGATGAAGTGGCTGTTCATGTCCTTTGCTCATTTTTTAATTGGGTTATTTGTTTTTTTGCTGTTGAAGTTTTGTAGTATATTGTAGATTTTAGAGATTAGACCTGACCAGATAAGTCATAGTCAAATTTTTTTTCCCAGTCTGTAGGGTGTCATTTTACTCTTTTGGTGAAGTCTTTCAATGATTATAAGTGTTTGATTTTTAGGAGCTCTCAGTTATCTAGTTTCTCTTCTGGCGTTTGTGCATTGTTAGTAATGTTTTATTTACATTAATTATTTTTCTGCTGTTGAACCATCCCTGCACACCTGGTGTGAATCCCACTTGGTCATGGTGATTTATTTTTTTGATATGTTCTTGAATTCTATTGGCTAGAATTTTTTTGAGGATTTTTTTTGTGTCTCAGCTCCTGAGGGATGCTGGTCTGTGATTTTCTTTTTTTGTGGTGTCTTTACCTGGCTTTTGGTATCAGGGTTATGTTGGCTTCATAGAATGAGTTTGAGGGTATTCCATCCTTTTCAATGCCCTGAAATACCCTTAGTAGTAGTGGTGTTAACTCTTCCCTGAGAGGTTGGTAGAATTCTCCAGTGAAGCCATCAGGGCCAGGGCTTTTTTTTGGTTGTTGTTGGAAGTTTTTTAATTACCTTTTCAATCTCTTCTTTTGTTATAGATTATTTAGTTGTTCTACCTCTGTTTGTGTTAGTTTGAGTAGGTAGTGTGTTTCTAGAAATGTATCCATTTCCTTTACATTTTCAAATTTGTTACAGCTTTTCATAGTATTCTGTTATGATTCTTTTAATTTCAGTTGGGTCTGTTGTGATATCGCCCATCTCATTTCTTATTCAGGCTATTTGCTTTCTCTCTTGTTTTTCTTTTGTCAGTTTGGCCAGTGGTTTATCAATTTTATTGATCTTTTCAAAGAGCCAGCTTTTGGTCTTGTAAATTCTTTTGATTATTTTTCTATTCTGTGTATTTCATTTAACTCTGATCTAATTTTTATTATCTGCTTTCTTCTGGTGCCCAAGGGTTTCTTTTGCTGCTATCTTTCTATTTGTTTGAGTACTTGGGTAAATATTTTTATTTCGGCCCTTTCTTCTTTTTGGGTGTATGCATTTATAGCTATAAATTGACCTCTGAGCACTCCTTTTGCTGTGTCCCAAAGGTTCTGGTAGGACGTGTTTTATTCTCATTTAGTTCTATGAATTTCTTTAGTCAGTCCTTAATTTCCTCTATAATCCAATTGTTTTCGAGCAAGGTGTTGTTCAGTTTCCATGTGTTTGATTTTTTTTCCTTGGTTTTTCTGTTACTGATTTTTACTTTTATGGCTTCATGGTCAGAAAAGATGCTTTCTAATATTTCAATGTTTTGGATTCTGTTAAGGCTTGTTTTATGGCCCAGTATGTGGTTTATTCTGGAGAATGTTCCATGCACATGGGAAAAGAAAGTATCCTTGGCTGCTGTTGGGTGGGGTGTTCTATAAATGTCTGTGAGGTCAAGTTTGTTGATTGTGGTGCTTATATCTTCCATGTCTTTATTGAGCTTCTTTCTGTATGTTGCGTCCTTCACCCAGAGAGGTGTATGGAACCCTCCTACTATTATTGTTGAGCTGTGTATCTGTCTTTTCAATGCTGTTAGAGTTTGTTTTATGTATTTCGGAGCCCTATCGTTGGGTGTGTAAATATTTATTACTGTTATGTCCTCCTGATGTATTGACCCTACAATCATTATATAGTGCACTTCCTTATCCTTTGTGGTGGATTTAACTTTAAAGTCTATTTTGTCGAAAATTAATATTGCCACTCCTGCTCTTTTTTGATTGTTGTTTGCTTGATATATATTTTTTCTACCCTTTGAGTTTTAGTTTGTTTGTGTCTTTAAGTCTAAGGTATGTCTCTTGTAGGCAGCGTATAGACGGATCGTGTTTTTTTTTTTAATCCATTCTGCCACTGTCTGTCTTTTTATTGGTGCATTTAGTCCATTTCCATTCAGCATAATTTTTGATAGGTATGAGCTTAGTGCTGTCATTTTGATGTCTGTTATTTTTGTGTTGTTGACAGTTTCTTTGTTCCACTTATTTTTCTGTGCTGAATTATTTTCCTTTATATATTTTCTTTTCGTCTTTTTCATCATTGTTGATTTTGTATTCACTGAGTCTTTTTGTTTTTCTTGTTTTTTATTTTCATGTATAGGATTGTTAGTTTCCCTGGTGCTTACCTTAATATTTAACCCTATTTTTCTAAGTTTAAACCAATCATTTACTTCTTTATGTCACCTTGACTTCCTCTCCAGGTGAAAGATCTATGACTATGTATTTGTCCCTCTTTTTTGTTTTAATTTTGGCATTTTTTACATAATGACGTCACTGTTTCCCTTTTTTGAGCACTTTAGCTTCGATTTCCCTGTCTGGGTTGACATCTTTGATTTCCCTATCTGGGTTGACATCTGGTTGCTCTGTCCTGTGTTCTAGTTTTGGGTTTTTATCTGATGTTACTGACTTTCTAACTGGAGGACTCCCTTTAGTATTTCTTGTAATTTTGGTTTGTTTTTTGCAAGTTCCCTAAACTTCTGTTTTTCTGGAAATATCCTAATTTCATCATCATATTTGAGAAACAGTTTTACTGGAGATATGATTCTAGGCTGACAATTTTTTTCTTTCAAGGCTTTATATATGTCATCCCATTGCCTTCTTGCCTGCGTGGTTTCTGCTGAGTAGTCCGAGCTTAGTCTTATTGACCTTCCTTTGTAGGTGGCTTTTCATTTATCCCTAAACCAAAAAAAAAAAAAAAACCCAGTGCTGTCAAGTCAATTCTGACTCCTAGCAACCCTATGTCCCTAACCCAGCTGTGCTGCTCATAAAATTCTCTCTTTATTTTTGGTTTTGGCAAGTTTGATTATAATATATCCTGGTGACTTCTTTTGGGATCTACCTTGTGTGGGGTTCAATGAGCTTCTTGGATAGCTGTATTCTCATTTTTCACCATATCAGGGAAGTTTTCTGCCAACAAATCTTCAACAATTCTCTCTGTATTTTCTGTTATCCCCTCCTGTTCTGGTACTCTGATCACTGGTAGTTTATTTCTCTTAAGAGAGTCCCACAAAATTCTTAGAGTTTCTTCATTTTTTTCACTTCTTTTATCTGATTTTTCCTCAAATAAGTTGGTGTCAAGTGCTTTATCTTCAATCTCACTAATTCTGACTTCCAGTGCCTCAATTCTGCTCCTATACTTTCTATTGAGTTGTCTAATTCTGAAATTTTATTGTTAATCTTTTGGATTTCTATTTGCTGCCTCTCTGTGGATTCTTGCAGCCTGTTAAATTTGTCATTATACTGTTCCTCTATTGCTTTGTCTTTGTGTTCCTCACTTGTTCTGCATTTTGCCTGATCTCCTGAAGAGCTCTGTATATTAATCTTTTGAATTCTACCTCTGGTAATTCCAAGTTCTTTTAGTTTTCTTTGTTGTTTGTTTTGGTGGCTTGCTGATGCCATCACTGTCTGCCTCTTTATGTGATTTGATATTGACTGTTGTCTCAGAGCCATCAATAAGTTATTATATTTATTTATTTTATGTTTGCTTACTGTATCTTAGCTTCTTATTTTGCTTTGGTATGCCCAAATAGGCTGGTCATGTGAGCTAGTTTGATTACTAGTGACTTTGAAGCTCTCACGTCCTCTCACCAGGTGGTTAGAGCTGTTATGTGACCGCAGGAGTCCATTTACTTCTTATATGCATTCAGCTCAGGTGTCTACATCATCAATCACTGAGTGTGTGGTGCAGGCTTTCACCTACAGTCCTAGATAGGCAAGACAGATTGGAGTAGGCACAGGTATCTGGCTCTAGGGGGTCATATGCTGAGCAAGGCAGGGGGTTGACAGCTACCCCTGAGTGTCTGGGTGGAAGGCATGTCTCTGTTCCCTAGAGTGTGTAGGTGGGCAGACTTTGCACCAATGCTTTTGTCTGTAAGGCCTGGGAGGAACCATTTATTCTTGGACCCCTGTTGTGGGTGGCTAGGTGAAGTGGGTGGAGCCACCAGTTCTCAGGCCCCTGATATGGGTAGATGAAGACCCTGCTTAATGGGCAGAACAGTGTTAAATGTCACAAATCTGCCACACCCCCTTATAGCTGGTGCAGTTGAAAATAGGTTTCAAGTATATACCTGTTGTACTGGGCTAATGAGGGCCTATGCTGTTGAAATGGGCCCACACAGCTCTATGCACAGGTGAAGGGCATTCAGAATCTGTGGACCCCTTATGCCTGTACCTAGGCAAAAGGGCTGGGTCTGCCCTGAATTCCCGGCTTAGGGGAGCTGGCAGATAATTTTTTCTGTTTGTTTATTCGTTCTCTTCAAAACCAGGAGAATGGCTTAGGGTGCACAACTGTCCCTACTTCTGGCCCAAGGGGCGTAGCAATCACTGCAGCCAGAGCAGGACACAGAGCAGAGTGGGGAGGGGGCAGGTAAGTGGGAGAGAGGTATTTCCCAAAGGGGTTTTTTTTTTGATCCATGCAGTAGGTTAGACACTTGTAGTTATCTTTTACTAACTGAATGCCACTTCTTGCTGGTTCTGGAGGCTTGAGCAGGCTCTCCACCGCTCAGCCTTTCCTGATGTGGAAAACACCTCCTGAGTACCACTGCTTAACTCACCCTGAACATGCCAGCTGATCCAGCCTGCAGGGTGCCGGTGCCGGCCAGGTCAATTCTGGCAACTGCTTGCTGCTTCTGAACCATCTCTCCTTCCCCCTCCTGCTCAGTCTGATTCCTGAACTTTCTCTTTGTTGTTCAGGGCTCCTAGATTGTCATGTATAACCAATTCCCTTGTTTTGGGGGGTCTTTGTTGTAAGAGGGACCACAGAAAGTGCCTGACCACTCCATTGTCTTGGCCCTGTTCCCCTTATCATTAGACTTTTAAACAGAGTTTTGTTTTGAAAACAGGATCTAGTGAAAACAACCATAGTCAACAGATAAATAAGCAATTGGTTTGGTCACGTAATCAACACAGTCACAATAATATGCAAATATGAGAGAGAAATATTACCCGTAGACTCACATAGATTCATTCAGGGCTCCTCAAAGATCAAGAGACACCCAGAGTATGTTCATTTTCTGAAATTTCTGGTGTATTAAAAAGGAAGAAATGCCAAACAAGGTAGTAAAAATTATGAAATGTTTCAAATTTTACATTTAACAAATGAATGTCTGGTGAAGGTCTTATTTCAATTCTGTTGCTATTTCTGGGACTACATATAATGCTTCATTTGAAGATGATATCAAAAATACAAATTTGCAGCACTTCCTGATTATGATTGCCAGGTTCATCCTGTGATAAGGGATTTGGTTTGCAAATATGAGTATACGGGAAAGAATAATAGGCAAATACTTTTTGTAAATATTACATAGGGAGAAATCATAGACAAATAGAAAATTCTGTTTGAAAGTCAAAAAAAAGTCAAGGGTGAAGAAGAGGAATAAATATTTAAAGTATTGGAAACATAATATTGGAAAGTGACTTCTTACTTTTAATGATTCTCTAACAGAGCATCTTGTATTATATTGTCATTAGAGTGCATGCCCTGCTACTATAAGGCAAGGACAGTGTGTTAAGCACATAAAATACATACATACTGGAATTACAAAAGCGAGAAAACAGTCATCACCCCATAACAATGTCCTAGCAGTATTTTTGTAGATGCTCAAATATTTTTATATGAAGGAATGAATAAATGAATCCTAGTCTTACTGAAATGTTAGATGGCAGGGTTATTTTGGTTATTGTGTTTTGTTATGCAGGACTTTTTTCTTTTTTCCTTTTTCTGAGAAAATTGGAGAATCTCCAATCCAGGCTGAGTCTCTAGTGCTTTAGCTTTTAAATTACTTTGTTTCTGCTGAGGACGCAGTTCTCGGTTTGTTGGCCTGAAGTAAGATAAGCTTTTCTATAGTAGTCTGAGTACTGTGGCTTTCATGAAATACATAATCAATCTTGCATAAAATACATGAACTCTTGCTAAGGGCGTGTATTGCATGAACCCTCTGTTTGAATCCAATGCTTTGCAAACACTATTCAACTTTCCAGACACCATGAGACAAGACCACTTCTTTGCAGTCCTTCACTGCATTCAGCAATTGCCCAGATATTATTCAGGGGTGGGCCTAATGGCCTTTGAAGATATATTCCCCAATGTTTGGCATGCGTAAGATGACTAGCAGCAGAATTCATAATACTTCAGGGAATTCAGTCAAGATAGAAGTAAGTTTACTCTGGTGCTTCTATGGCAAAGTGGTCTATGGGAAGACTATATTCAGGCAGCAGCATTTGACATACAACAGTCATGCATCTAATCTTTTGACAGATTTGAATAACTAGAAACAAAAGATATTTTATTGCCAGATTGAAGTAGACTTTTTTTATTTTCTTTCTGAAAATTAGATACAAATAACTCAGGTCTTTTATACTTTAGAGGCAAGTCAAAATTAGAAAGCTAACTCTTTGAACTTTCATGTTTGACTATATTCAGTGGTAATAACATATCCAGAAAAACTAAAGCCTGTTCCATCATGCTTGTTCCAACAATAGCCCTTATATTTTGAGGGGAATGTCACAGTAGGATACTCAATACAGAAATGTATCTGTATACCTTTATCAGTCTCTCCAGTAAGCACATGGAGAAACAAATACTGTGGTGCTCTCTACATTTTGGAAAATACTGATTTTAGTGGGCTTGGAGACTCCTTTAAAAGAGTAGTAAATGAAATTAGTCACAAAGACCACAGTAAATATGCTTGTTTAGCACAAAACAGTAAGAAATAGGTGGCAATGATGCACCTTGACTACAGGGAATGATTCTGGAAGGAATAGAAATGATAAGTAAAGAAAGTTTTATTTAAAAGCATTTAAGAGGCAATTATAGACAATGACAAGCAAAAAAACAAAAAAAAAGATAAAATAATAAGTACTTGAAATCTTATGAATAACAAGTAAAGCTTATTCAGGTAATAATAGGTTGCCGCAAAGTTGCTGGAGTACAGTATTCTGTCAATATTAAGGAGAAGGACAAATACATTGATGCTTAGCTATTTGAAGAATAAACCCACATGTGTATTTTTATCACGCCTACAAAAGAATGCAAGAGTGCACTTAGTAAGCAAGTTAGGATTTTATGGTCCTAATCAGGGTCAAACTTTTAACAGTAAGTTAACTGCTAATGTTCACAAAAGGGCCCCACACAGCAATAATATTAGTTAAAAATGCAAAATTCTCCTGAGCTGGTACAATTTCCCAACAAAGACATTATGCTTAAGTTGTATTCAGAGCTTAAATTACCAAGACTCCAAACCAAATGCTTCTATCTAAGGCTGTTTCATGATATCGTGGTTATAAATTCCTCAAAAAGAAGGTTTCTAATAGGCTCATTTTAATTTTTTTGCAATAGAGAGTGTACCCTTTCTCATTCACCTAAAAAGGGACAACACTATTCTAAAATAATCCCTCAAAAACTAGCAGAGAAAATGTGCTGCTCATAACTTATAGATCTAGAAAAATCTTAATTAAACAGGTGTGAGGGCATTCAGTTAAAACTCAAGAAATTTTTTTTTTTCAGAACTCAGTGTCATAACACAAAATGAGCTGCCATGTGTTGTTACTTCCCTAGTGTTTTAATAATCAAAACGGCTTTTCATCTGAAGGGATGTATTTGTATGCACTTTAGTTCGCTTCCCATAAGCTTTTGTAGGATAGGTGAAAGGTAAGCTGAAACTACAGATCTGAGGTAGAGTTGGAGAGTCCAGAATCTCAGATATCTTCACTAACCACAGCCTAGTTTGTTTTCAAAGTCTAAGGTAATGTTATTGAAGAACGGGTTGAAAATCATTCAGGAATAATTTTTATTGCTACTGTTTTCTAACTTTAAAACTGTAACTGTCATTATACATTGCCATTAATAATCCTAAGAATGAAATAAACTACGTGGAGATTAGTTCCGTCTTGCTCACTGGGTAATGACCGCACTTGTAATCTTAAAATATACTAAGCTCATAATAAATGTTACAAAGTCAGAAAGACTTGAAAGAGCACTAACTACCACGGATCTAAAACTGTGCTCTCTTGGACCTATGCAGAAGGAAGCAGGTTGAAGGAGGAGCTCAGTAGTTGTGATTTCAGGATCCTCTTCCTTAAAGATTTGATAGGCCCTGGGTATTCTGCTTTAGGAAACCTATAAATCATTAAATATTGAAATGTACCCATATTATACAGTAAATACAATTTTGAAAATAATTTCATAACTTTGTTTTTGAAATTATGTGGCTATGAGAAACTTATTTAATTCATTGCCTACAACTTCTCAGCAGTTATCATGCATATTCAGGAATTCTTGCAAAGTGAGAAAAGTCTAATCCTGACAATGCTCTCATAAGCAATGAAATTTATATAGAGTTGGTAAAATATTATGGTTTATAGATCTTCAGTCAAATATTTGTTAATTTATATTTTTAAATTTCTTTTTGAGGTTGGAGACTACACATATTTCTTGAATCTTTTCTTCTGAAGGCACAAAAAAAGCTTGTCGGCACTCTGCCTGGAGAGCCTAAATGATAAAACAGCCCTGCTCTTGCCCCTGCTTTAACTGTTGCTGCTTTTGCATGCCCTCAAGTTGGTTCTGACTCACAGCAACCCAAAGGGTTTCCTAGGCTGTAATCTACGGGAGCAGGTTGTCAGGTCTTTTCTCCCACAGGATGGCTGGTGGGTTCAAACTGCTGAACTTTCGGTTAGTAGCCCAGTGCTTAACCATTGTGCAACCAGGGAGCCTTCCTACTTTACTAGAGCTGATCAAATTTGAACTATCTTACACATTAAACATCTGCTAAAAAGCAATATTTTGAGTTGGCAAACCACAAACATAAAACTTTTTAGCCTACCAAATGTGGAAACATAATAACATAAGCCCCTTTTTTGAGAAGATAATTCAGAAAATCAAAAATATGGGGTCTTCTAACAAATAAACCATCTTTCTTTTAGGGAAAATTATAAAACTATCACCCGGACATTTCACTTATTCAAATGCAATGCAGTAACCTGCCTTTGCTTCAAAATATGTAAATTATCTTTGGGATTTGAAAGCTGGCTACCTAAATTACTTGGGCTATTAAAAAAAAATCCAATTCAGACTTATTCTGTTATACCATGTCCTTTCTCATGAGGTTTCCACTCCCTAAGAATCCTGACACCCAAGATTGAGAAAGTGACAGTGCATTGAATATCAGACACATTTTTATCTCTATTAAAATATAAATTCTGATGCTATGTTTTGTAGGTAATAAGAGCTATGAAAAATATTTTAGTAATTGTTTAAAGTCATAAAACATAGTACATTTCATAAAATGAAGTTACTGATAATAATGTAAGATTCAAGTGATTGCCCAGTGAAATCTTCCTTCTTTCTCACCTCCAGTTAAGACCTTTGTTTAACATCCCTTCTAAATTCTGCATGAAAATCTTAAATCTGACCTTGGAACATCTCAATTCCTGGTTGTGTTAAAGTAATATACCTGTGCTTTAAATGTTTCTAAAGAAAATTAAAACCTCTCCAGAGTAAAACAAGTTCATCCAAAGATTGTACCTTTTTTCACATACAATATCCAGCATTCAAAATTAACAGACATGGGAAGAGAGAAAACCAAAATCCAACACCAAGAGGGACAGAGGAAAAACACACTGTAGAGACAGACCCACTGTGACTGAGATACTGGGGTTTTGGGACAGGGGTTTTTATAATAATTATAATTAGGAAGAGAGAAATTCTGCTTCTATTAATGACAGTGTTTTATATCAGTTTAATTTCCCTACAAATAACATTTATAAATCTCTGAAAGAAATGAATCATAATAGGTGGACTCCATATTTATCTAAACTTTCCTAAGGATGCATCCAGTTCACTGTTACAGACAGAGGAAGAGGTCAAGCATAAAGGAATAAGGCTGAGGAGACAGAGATCGGAGTTCAGGTCTGCCAGAATGGCTTGGTATTGAGAAAAAAATCCCCAAAAGAAGTGAAACCCAATATGAGTGCAGATTCATCTTATATCCTTGACTGAGTCCTAAAGTGCAAAAGCAAAGGAGGGAAAAAAAACTCTCAAAGTACATCTGAGTGACTGAAAAATTAAGCATAGATTTCAGCAGTTGCCCAAAACTTAGGAATTTTAGGTTTAACATCTTGTCAACTTAGAGGTGCTTGGTTAAAATGTCAAGCTTTCCATTTAAATCCCAGAAGTGTCATGGCTTAAGAAGAAGGAGCACACTCAAAGGCTAAGAACACTGTTCTAGAACTAATGGAAATTTTGAAATCAACTATCATAAAGTCTAAAACTGAGCTTCAATATGATTAAAATGAACTTCTAACAAATTAACTGCCTTCCAGAATAAAACTCGTCACTCTTCAAAGGAAAATAACAAAATCAAGGGTCTAAAATGCACCATCCACAATATTCAGCACACAAAAAACATTCTGGACTTGCTTAGAAGCAGAGCAATATGACTTATAACCAAAAGAAAATGAATCAATATAGACATGGTATTGCTGTTGCTGTGTTGACTCCCACTCAGCAGCCCCATGTGCGCAGAGTAGAACTGTAGCATAGGGCTTTCAAGGCTGTGACCTTTCAGATTCAGGTCACCAGGCCAATCTTCCAAGGTGGTTCTGGGTTGGTTCAAACCATCAACCTTTCAACTATTAGTCAAGTGCTTAACTCTTCGTGCCACCAGGGACTCTCAAGGGAGACATATACACTGAAAATCAGATGTTAAAATTAGTAGATAAGGATTTGAAACTGTTGTAAGTAGATTAAGGAGTGGATTCTGGGAAGATGGCAGCATAAACAGACCTCTCCCACAAATACAACACAAAATACAAGAAAACAGTGCTCAACCTTGAGGAAATCTGAATTGGGGGCCAGGGGACAGCATTAAGGAATTGTAGACAGGCAAGAATTAACAATGAGCTGCATTCTCCCACCGGCCCTGCCTGTCCCCCCAGCCATGGGGACCACCAGCTACTGTGAACTGAGAAAGCAGCTGCAGCAAAAGAACCTGCTTTCCTAAACACCACAACCCAGGCCTGTACAAAGAGACAGAATCCTAAACTTATGTTCTAAAATCAACAAGGCAGACCTCCCTGGTGGTCCATTCTGAGAAACAGTTTCTAAGTCTGCTGGAACCTAGATTTTTGTGGTCCACAGAGTTGGGGTGACCCACCCACACCATTTTCCGTTAGACGTCCTTTTGAAGATCTAGAAATTGGTTTCCTAAATGTCACCTTTGAGTCAAACAATGGTCTAGATAAACTATTAAGAACGTTTTGAATTCTTTTGAAGAATTAAGTCAGTTTTGAGAAATAGAGACTCTAAAGTTCAGACTGGGAGCTATGTTTTAGGGTAAGTCAGTAATTATTTTAATTGTTCTTCAAGGCAATGCTGAGTGAAATCATTCCTGACCACAAAATGTTTATTGGTTCTGTTCTGGCCCTTTATCCATGGCAATGCCAAGAAGATTTGGTATAAGAGCTTTTAGATGTTTTCTCATCTTCGGAATATTTTTGACTCTTTAGTTGAAATGTTACCCCAATTTGCAAATTGTATATTAAATAAACTCCAATTAATTTCTATTATTAGCTCAATATGATTTTTTTGTTTTGTTTTAATAGTTCAAGGCATGCATGCACCACCCCTACCTGGACACTGTTGGCTACCACACTGCTGTAAATTGCTATAGAAGGCCCCAGCAGTGGAGTCTGCTCCCATATTCAGCATTCTACCTACCTCTCTGATCACCCTACAGCTCAGGCCTCTGTAACCACTAGCACAGACCTCCCTGGAGGTCAGTACAGGTCTGTCTACCTCCCCTTCCAGTTGGCATTAAGGCCTGCTGACTGAGCCTTCTGTGTGCTAGGAAGCAGGCATCTGGAGTGGAGGCTATGCACAGAGCCAACATACTATGGGGAGACTCTGAGAGCAAAAAGGCAGACCTTCCTGGGGGTCTTTTCTGAGAATAACAGCCCCTTCCCTCCCAGTTATGGTTGGCTTCCAGGCTGCTGTGAATTGCTACAGAAGGCAACCAGCTGTGCAGTCTGCTCCCATAGTCAGCACTCTACCTGCCTCCCTGTACACCCCACAGCTCAGACCTTCGAAAACAATAAGACAGACCTCTCTAGAGGTCAGTTTAGGTCAGTAACAAAATTATCAGAGACACAAAAGAAAAAAAAATGGCCCATCCAAATGAAAATGATGAAAGGAGTGAAATCTCATGTATGAAAGACTGGATAATAAAAAGTATGGAAGAATGTAATACAATGTAAAACATAAAGAGCTAAGGGAAAACATAGACAATGATCTAAAAGAAATAAGAAAAACAATCTTGAACAAAATAAGGATCTAAAAAGAAAGATTAAAAAGAAACCAAACAAAAAATTGTAAATGAAATGGACAATAACTAAAACAAGAAACACAGTAGAAGAATTTAACAACAGATTTAATCAGGCAGAAAAAGGAATCAGTGAATTAGATGATAATGCATGGCAATTATGGAAGTTGAAGAGGAACAAGAACAGAGGATCAAGGAGGCTGAGCCCAATTTAATGGAATTACAGAACAACATCAACCAACCTAATATAGGCATCGTATGAGTTCCAGAAGGAGATGAGAGAGAGAAAAACACAAAGAATAATTCAAGAAATAATGACAGAAAATTTCCCCAGTCTGAGGAAGGACATGAATCTACAAATCCAACAATCTTAAAGAACTCCAAGCAGGATTAACGCAAAGAGATGTATACTAAAACATGTCACAGTCGGGCTCTGAAAATGTAAGAATAAAGAGAGTCCTGAAAGCAGTGAAAGAAAAACAAGCAGTCACATATAAAGAATCTCCAGTAAGATTAAATATAGATTTCTTCTCAGAAACATTGGAGTCCAGAAGGTAATGGAATGATATATTTGAAGTTCTAAAAGAAAAACACTTAACCAAGAATACTATACTCAGCAAAACCCTCCATCAAGAACAAGGATGAAATTAAAACATCCCCAGACAAACAAAAGCTGAGAGAATTCATGTCCACTAAACCATCCCTGAAAAAATACTAATGGGAGTTCTGAAGATGGGAAGGGAAGACACTAGAAAGTAAACCAAAGTCATACATAAAAAGAAAGATCCAAGATCCCTTGAGAGGGACTTGCATACACAACTATAAGGGATGGTAATATGGTAATCATGCTTGATAACTTTAATTGTTTTGTCCTTCACGCTTTTTAATAACAATTGTGTGAAAGACAAGGGTAAAATTACATTACAGGACACATGAAATATAAAGATGTAATTAGTGATGACAAAAACAAAATGGGGGGATGGGTGGAGTTACGCTATAGGTATAATATTTTTTGTATGTTATTGAAGTTAAGTTGATACCAGCTTGTTGTTGTGTACTGCATAGTCGATTCCAAATTACAGTGACCCTATAGGACAGAGTAGTAGTACCTCATAGGGTTTCCTAGGCTATAATATTTATGGGAGCAGATCACCAGGTATTTTCTCCAGCAGAGCTAGTGGTGGGTTCAACCTTTCAGTTAGCAGTGAGAATTTAACTGTTGTGCCACCAGGGCTCCTTCAACTTACCTATGATGTTATAAATACAAGCTGTTAAATGTAATATGTAAAATACATATAAAAAAGGAAAGAAGAAATGAACCAAAATGGCTCACTACAATAAACCAACAAAACACAAAAGCAAGCAGTAGCAAAGGAAAAAGACAAAGAAGACTTAAGACACACAAAAACCAAACAACAGAATAGCAGAACAAGTCACTTCTTATCAGTAATTACAATGAATGTAAAGGGACAAAATACTCCAATCAAAAGACAGAGAGTGGCAGAATGGATTAAAAAAAAGATGATCCAACTGTATGCTCTTTATAAGAGACACACCTTAGACCCCAAAACACAGATAGATTGAAAGTGAAAAGATAGGGGGGAAAATATTCCATGCAAATGATAACCAAAAGAGAGCTGGGGTGGCAATCTTTTTTTTTTTTTTTTTTTTAATAATTCTTATTGTGCTTTAAGTGAAAGTTTACAAATCAAGTCAATCTCTCACACAAAAACCCATATACACCTTGCTACACACTCCCAATTACTCTCCCCCTAATGAGACAGCCTGCTCTCTCCCTCCACTCTCTCTTTTCATGTCCTTTTCACCAGCTTCTAACCCCCTCCACCCTCTCATCTCCCCTCCAGGCAGGAGTTGCCAACATAGTCTCAAGTGTTGGGGTGGCAATCTTAATATCAGAAAATTAGACTTTAATACAAATTCTGTTTGAAGAGATAAAGGTAGACATTGTGTAGTGATGAAAGGGTCAATTCATAAAGAAGATTTAACAATTACAAACATGTATTCACGCAACCTGGAAGCACATAAACATATAAAGCAAACACTGATAGAATTGAAAGGATAGATAGCACTACGATAATGGTTGAAGATTTCAATACACCACTCTCAATATTGGACAGAATATCTAGAAAGCAGATCAACAAGGAAACAGAGGAACTGAATGAGTTCCTCTAAAAAAACTAGACTTAACAGACGTATATAGAACACTTCACCAAACAACAGCACAATGTGCATTCTACTCCAGTGCACATGGATCACTCTCCAGGAAAACCCACGTTAGGTCACAAAGCAAGTTCTGATAAATTTAAAAAGATTGAAATCATACAGTGTATTTTCTCTGAACAAAAAAGTGAAGCTAGAAATCAGTAAAAGCAAAAAAAAAAAAAAAATTGGAAAGTATACAAACATGTGGAAATTAAACCACACATTATTAAACTACCAGTGGGTCAAGGAAGAAATCACAAACGTCTTAGAGTTAAATGAAAATGAAAAGCACAACATACCAAAACTTATGGGATGCAGTGAAGGCAGTACGAAGAGGAAAAATTATAGCAATAAATGCCTGCATGAATAAAGAAGAAATATTTCAAATCAACAGCCTAACTCTATAACTGGAGGAACTAGAAAGAGAAAACTAAACCTAAAACTCCCAGAAGGAAGGAAATAACAAAGATCAGAGCAAAAATAAATAATCAAAAACAGGAAAACAGTTGAGATAATAAACAAAACCAGAAGCTTGTTCTTTGAAAAGATCAGTAAAATGGACAAACTTTCACCTAGACTGACAAAGAAAAAAAGAGAAAAGATGCAAATAACCAAAATAAGAAATGAAATAAGAGACATTACAACTCAACTGACCTGATAGAAATAAAGAGAATTATGACAGAATATTATGGACAACAAATTGAATAACATATATAAAATGAACAAATTCTTAGAAGCACACGACCTACCCAAACTGACACAAGAAGAAATAGAAAATCTCAACAGACCCATGACAAGTGAAGAGATTGAATTGGTGATCAAAAACCCCCAAACAGAAAAAGTCATGGACCAGATAGCATCACTGGGGATTCTACCAAACATTTAGAGAAAAATTAACACCAATACTGTTTCAACTCTTCCAAAAGATAGAGAAGAAAGGAGTACTCCCTAATTCATTCTATGAAGCAAACATAGCCCAAACCAGACAAAGGCACCACAAGAAAAGAAAACTAAAGGCCAATATCCCTTATGAATATAAATGCAAAAATCTTCAAGAAAATACTGGTGAACAGAGTTCAACAGCATATTCAATGAGTCATACACCATGACCAATTGAGATTTATTCCAAGAACACAATGATGGTTCAACATTAGAAACTCAACATAATACACCACATCAATAGACCAAAGGAAAAGAGCAATATGATCATCTCAGTGGATGCAGAAAAAGTGTTTGATAAAATCTAACACCCTTTCTTGATGAAAACCCTCATGAATATTGGAACAGAAGGAAAGTTCTTCAATATGATTAAGGGCATGTATGAAAAACCAACAGCTAACATTATACTTAATAAAGAAAGATTGAGAGCTTTCCCCTTGAAATCAGGATCAAGACAAGGGTGCCTGCTCTCACCACTTCTATTCAATATTGTATTACAAGTCCTAGCCAGAGCAATTAGACAAGAAAGAGAAATAAGAGGCATTCAGATTTTTTTAAAAAAGAAGTGAAATTATCTCTCTGCACGAATGACATGATCCTACATATAGAAAAATCCGAGTCCACAAGAAATCTTGTAGAGCTAATAGAAGAATTTAGCCAAATTTCAGGGTACAAGGTTGTAAAAACAGCTTGGGGACAGTGTCTGACCTCCACCAACCCCACAAAGGGGCAGGAGAACCAAGATCAACAGCCCAAGGCTGATTCTTGTGAGGCAGAGGCCAGACAAGCCTCCTCTCTCCCCCATCTTTACTAAGTCTAATACCAACCATCCTTCCCACAGCACTTTCTACTGGATTCAAGAATTCATTACAATGGCCTCACAGAACTCACAAACCATACTCACAATTATGGGGTTTATTAGGGAAGTAACAGTTACAATTCAGGCTCAGGAACACTCAGGATATGGTTCTTCCATTGGGACAGCCTCTCTCCAGCTGTGCTCGCAGGCGTGCCTCTCCCCGGCCCTCAGCCTCTGCCCAAAGACATTCAGCTTTATCTGTCTGTGGGCTGAGAAGCCCACTGTGCCATCTCCTGCTGCCAGGTCTCTGCTGCCAGGTCTCTGCTGCCAGGTCTCTCCTATCACTGCTTCTCACCATCTTCAGAGTCACAGCTTGCTCTCTCTCTCTCTCAGTCTCCTGCTTCCAGGAGCTTCTCAGTGCAGGGATCCCAGGTCCAAAGGACATGTTCTTGGCTCCTAACTGTTCTTTCTTGGTGATGGTAGGATCCTCCTCTCTGCTCTGGAATTGGCTCTCTTTTAAGGCAAACCTGACCAATCCCCTTCGTAGGCCACAATTAACCCTATCACTCAGTCTTGCACAATCACCTGGGTGGTAGTGCAGGGAAGTCATTAATCACAGTATAAAGACCCATAAACAAAAATCAGTTGGATTTCTAGACACCAGCAATGAGAAATCTGAAAGGCAAGTTAGAGAAACAATTCCATTTACAGTAGCATCTAGGAAAATAAAATACCTAGGAATAAATTTAACCAGAGATATGAAAGACTTAAACAATGAAAATTATAAAATACTACTGAAAGAGATTACAGAAGACTTAAATAAATGGAAATATGTTCCATGATCATGGAATCAAAGACTTAATGTTTTTAAGATGTCAATATCACCCAAAGCAATCTCTAGATTCAATGCAATCCCAATAAAAATTTCAACAACATTCTTTGCAGAAATGGAAAAACCAATCCTCAACTTTATATGGAATGGCAAGAGGCCCCCCGAATAGCTAAAGTAGTGTTGAAAGAGAAGAACAAGGTAGGAGGACTAACACTTCCTGCCTTTAAAACTTCTTATACAGCTATAGTAACCAGAACAGCCTAGTAGTGGTATAGCAATAGATGCATAGACCAGTGGGATGAAGTTGGGAGTTCAGAAGTAAACCCACACATCTATCTTCATCTGATTTTTGACAAGATTGCTAAGTCCATTTGATGGGGAAAGAAGAGTCTCTTCAATAAATGGTGTTGGATTTGGATTTCCACATGCAGAAAAATGAATCAGGATACATGCCTCCCACCATACACAAAAATAAATTCAAAATGGATTAAAGACCTAAATGTGAAAAATAAAACCATAAAATTCTTAGAGAAAAGTGCAGGGGCAATGCTGTTGGGCTTAGCTTTTAAAAAAGGATTATCTGATATAATAACAAAGGCAAAAAAAAAAAAAAAGCAAAACACAAAATAAATAAATGGAACTGCATAAAAATTAAAAACTTTTGTTCATCAAAAGGCTTTACCAAAAAAGTGAAAAGGCAAGCTACCGATTGAAAGAATATCTTGGAAACCATATATCTGATAAGAATCTAATAATCAAAATGTATATAAGTCTTCAATAACTTAAAAAGACAAATGACCCAATCAAAAATGGGCAATAGGTTTTAATAGACATTTCAGCAAAGAGGGCACTTAAATGGTCACCAAACACTTGAAAAGATGCTCAACATCATTAGCCATCAGAGATATGCAAATCAAAACCACAGTGAGATACCATTTCACACCCACTAGAATGGCTAAGATTAAAAAAAAAAAAACAGAAAATAACAGATGTTGGCGAGGACCTTTATCCGTTGCCGGTGGGTATGCAAAATGGTGGAACCATTGTGGAAAACTATGTGGCAGTTCCTCAAAAAACTAAAAATAGAACTACAACATGACCCAGCAATTCCGCTACTTAGGTATACACTCAAAAGGCTTGAAAGCAGAGACTCAAACAGAGACTTGTATGCCAATATTCATTGCAGTATTATTCACAATAGCCAAAACATGGATACAAACTAAATGTGCATCAATGGATGAATGAATAAACATCATGTGGTACATACATACAATGAAATACTACTCAGCCTGTGAGAGAAATGAAGTCTTGATAAAACCCAAAACTGGTGAGTCGATTCCTACTCAGGGTGACCCTATAGGACAGAGTAGAACTGCCACATAGGGTTTCCAAGGAGCTGCTGGTGGATTCAAACTGCCAACTTTTTGGTTAGCAGCTGAGCCTTTAACCACTGCGCCACTAGGGGTGCAACACTGACGGAGCTTGGAGACATTATGCTGAGTGAAATAAATCAATCACAAAAGGACAAATATTGTATGGCCTCACTATACAAATATAAATATAAAAAGACAAGAACAAGCAAATGTACACAGAACAAAGTTTATTAGTGTTACCGGGGCAAGAGGGAGGGAGAAAGTGGAGTTGTTGCTTATGGAGCACTGAGTTTCAGTCTATGGTGATGGAAAACTCTCATTGAATAAGGATAGGGTTGCATAGCCAATTAATGAAATTTCTGTCAGTAAGTTGTACTCCTGTAAAAAGTTGAATTGGCAAAAGTTGTGTAACAGATATATTTACAACAATGACAAAAAAGTAAAAAGAGTAGCTGCTGAGGCTGCTTATGTACAACCATACACCTCATGGGATTTGGTTCCATGATTTAAAAGTTTAGGGCTATGGTTTCATGGAATATTACAGTTAATTGGCCTAATATCATGTTTAGTGCTTCTGTTCTACGTCCTAGTTTATTGCATAGTGCCTGGGGTCTTAAAAATTTGCAAGTGGCCATCCAAAGTACAAAAATTGGTCTCCATTTGCCAGGAGCAGCAGAGGAATAAGGAGTGTCAAGAATAGGAGGAGAAAATGGAATGTGTGGGTAATTGCCACCATGAAAAACTGTGCTATTTGCCATGAGACCAGAACTGGATAGCGTCCAGCTACCATCACTGGACATTTTGATCTAAGATTCTCTAGAAGAATCTTGATCAAAAGTGGGAAGATGAAGAATAGGAATTCAAGTTCTCATGGAGTTCAGATTTTCCAAAGCCATGGAGGGTGGATGAACCTTTGAAACTTTTGCTCTGAGATAATCTTTAAACTTTAAACCAAAAATATCCCTTGAAGCCTTCTTAAAGCCAAACAGTAATCTAGTTTAGCTAGTCAAGAATGTCTCCGTTGAGCATTGTGCTCTTTTAAGATCTCTCTGTATGGGATTGTCATGGATTGAATTATGTCTCCCCAAAAATGTGTGTATTGAACTTGATTAGGCCATGATTCCCAGTATCCTGTGTCCCCCATTCTGTGATTGTAATTTTATGTTAAAGAGGATTAGAGTGGGATTGTAACACCCTTACCAGGTCACATCCCTGATCCAATGTAAAGAAAGTTTCCCTGGGGTGTGGCCTACACCACCTTTTACCTCTCAAGAGATAAAAGGAAAGGAAAGGAAGCAGAGAGTTGGGAACCTCATACCACCAAGAATGTAGCACCGGGAGCAGAGCTCGTCCTTTAGACCCGGGATCCCTGTGCTTGAGAAGCTCCTCAACCACCAGAGCCCACAGAAAGAGAAAGCATTTCCCTGGAGCTGATGCCCTGATTTTGGACTTTTAGCCTACTTTATTGTGAGAAAATTAATTTCTCTTTGTTAAAGCTATCCACTTGTGGTCTTGCTATTATAGTGGCACTAGATAACTAAGACAGAGATCAAACTGACACCAACAACTCAAAAGGTTAGATAGGAAACTTAGGGGGCAGTGAGTTTGTGTTAACGGGGGAGGTACAACTTGAAAAACAAGGGTAGGAATGGTCACACAACTTGAAGAATGTGATCGGTGTCACTGAACTGTACATGTAGACATTGTTGAATTGGTGTATGTTCTGCTGTTTATGTCCTCAACAACAACAATAATAAAGTATAAAAAATAGGTTAAGGGATATAACAGAAATAAATGGCCAAAATGAAGGAAGAGAGAAAATTCAAGATAAAATAGAAAATCTAAAGATGAAAATAATAGAAATTCTAGAAATGAAAAAGCAATTTCCAAAATGCAAATTTCATTGAATCTGCTTAACAGAACAATGAATACAAAGAAATAATCAATGAACTCAAAGACGGGCCAATAGAAATTATTCAAATTGAATTTTAGAGGACGAATTAAAAAAATAAGAATAAAAAAAATTGAACAGAGCATCTGAACTGTAGGACAGTATTGAATAATCTAACATAAATGTAAAAGGAATCCTAGAAAATAAGAATGAAACAAAAAAAATGAGGCATATATAAAAAGCATATAACATTTTCCAGAGAAACAAGCTTTGAGAGAATTTAGTCCTCAGAGACCCTTTACTACACGATATGTTATTTTTTTTTCAGACTGAAGTGAAATGATTCAAGGTATCTTAAAGAAGTTAATAGGTGGTTAAATGTTATAAGTTAAAATGACATTTAAAAGACTATTATCTATTTTGGCAAATACAGAAAATATGTTGAAGGAGTTAAAAATATATGTAGGAGTAAAAGTATGACAAAAAAGCACAACTAAAAAGCTATAGAGGTCATAAAGTGAAATATTAAAAATACATATTTGATTCAAATTGAGGCAAGGAAAAGACATTTCAAATAAAAATAAATAGCAAGATGGTGTATTCAGTTAACCAGATACATAATTACATAAAACATGAATGGAATTACCATTACAGTTTAAAGACAGAGATTTTCCTGCTGTATTAAATTTAAAAAAAGGACACTCCATTTACATGAAATGCATTTTAAAAAACAAAGAAGGATGTAAGTTTAAAGTAAAAAAGATGGATAAAGATATATCATTATACGACAATACAATATATAATAAGAAAGCAACAAGAAGTATTATCAGAGATGAAGACTGTCATTTTATGATGATGAAGGAATCAGTTAGGTGTCTAACAATAAAACATGGGTGTATACCTCGTAACAGAGCTTCAAAATACATAAATTTAAATAAACAGACCCAAAAAACAGGATAAACAAAATAGTTCACACCAGAATGATGAAGTATAGAGATTATCTGTATAGCACTATAAAACACTTTGATCTTATTGACACTTCTATCCAACAACCATAAAAACTGGAACTTTCTTTTCCAGAGCACATGAAAGGTTCACCAAGATAGACTATATGCTGGAAAGTGCAAAAAGCCTCCCTCAGTACATTCAAATGAATGAAACTCCTAGTAGGTTCTTAGTCCAAAGTGAAATTAAATTAGAAATCAATGATAAAAATTCATAGGAAAACCCTAATTATATGACTTGAAGCCACACACTTTCTAAATGTTCCATGAGTCAGAAAGGAAACCAAAATGGAAACTAAAAATTATTTCCAACTAAGCATTAATAAAAATACAGCATATTAAATTTGATAGGTACATCTAGAGTTTTCAGGGAAATTTATAAACTGAACTATGTGTATATTAAAAGTAATAAAGGTTTAAATTCTGTAATATAAGCTTCCAACTCAAGACACTAGGAAAAAAGCAAATAAAATTTTAAAAAGTAGAAGGCAAGAATAAGAACACGCAAAAATGAATGAAATAGAAAACAGACCAATAATAGAAAAAAATCATAACAAAAAAGCTGGATTTTTGAAAATATTAATAAAATCTATAACCTTGAAGCAAGACTGGTCAAGAACAAAATAGGGAAAAACCAAATTACCAATGTCTGGATTTAAAGAGGAAATATGACAAATATGACAAATGTCTCTCCAAGAGACATCTAAAGAATTAGAAGGAAAAAGGACTGGAGAAGATGTCACTTCCACGGTAGTAATGTGCAAAAGCTCAACAAACTACAAAATCATAACTTTTCCTGAGCCCATTAAAAACCTGAAGTTGCGTGTACCTTACCCATTGCCATGGAGTTAATTCCTACTCAAGGTGACTCCACATGTTACAGAGTAGAGCGGTGCTCCATAGGGTTTTATTGGCTGTAATCTTATGGAGTCCTTGGGTAATGCAAATAGTCAACCAGTCAACCACCGGCAGTTCAAACCCACCTTTAATGGTAGCCTGGGCTTTCTTTTGTGGAGCCGCTGGTTGGTAGGAAAGAATAGCCTCTAGGTTAGTAGTCCAGTTCAAACTGCTGCGCCACCCGGTGACCTTGCATGCAGCTGGTCGAACTGAATTCTTAATGTGGTAAGCTCCTCCAAGAAGAGATGAGGTATAGGGATCTTTTCACCTTTGGCAGAGCAAGGGAGGAAGAGGCAACTGCCAAAAAACTAGGTTAGAGTAAAACAGCTAAAAATGTAGTGAATTGTTAACTAAAGTGAGAATGACAATAACTTTGATCCCTCACTTAGGAGGAGACAGCTGTCTTGCAAGCTCTTTTCCATAGGTTTCTTCTGAGTGCTCACAAGACTGTGGACAAAACCAAAAACTGCAGTAAGAACTCTTCGTGGCACACAGGATGGAAGGGCCCACATCTCTAGATCTTTGCCTCCAGAGGAAAAGTCTTAATCTGTTGTGGGAGGGGTAGGAAAACCCTCAACTCCTAGGACCAAAGCAAAAATTCGCAGCTTCAAGGGAAAAGGTAGAAGCAAAAAGCCATTGTTCCCAGGGGGAGGAGCACTAAACCCTTTCAGATACAAATTCTTGTACTGAAAGGGAAAAAAAAAAAAAAATTTTTTTTTTTTTTTTTTTAAACAGGGTATTCTATAAGGGAAAGAAGGAAGATGGAAGAAGAATTGATGCCTTTGAATTGTGGTGTTGGTGAAGAACATTGGATATACCAAGGACTGCCGAAAGAGCAAAGAAATCTGTCTTGGAAGAAGTACAACAAGAATGCTCCTCAGAAGCAAGGATGGCAAGACTACATCTCACATACTTTGGGCGTGTTATCAGGAGTAATAGTTCCTGCACAAGGACATTATGCTTGGTAAAGTAGAGGGTCAGTGAAAAAGAGGAAGACTCTCAATGAGATGGATTGACAGTGGCTGCAACAATAGGTTCAAACATATCAACAATTGTGAGGATGGTGCAGGACCAGGCAGTGTTTCATTCTGTTGTACATAGGGTCACTATGAGTCGGAACTGACTACAAGGCACCTAACAACAACAACAATTGTATAAGGTGGTACTGAATTGATGTTTTTGGTATGAAAAATATGAATTTTGATAAAAAGTTATTTGGGCCACGTATATCCCACTGACTCAGGGTCGGGGGCGGGGAGGGGAGGCAGCTAGAATTGATGACACACATATGTACCTCTGTAGCAAAAAGAATTGACTGACATTCAAACATTTCGGGCGGTAGCATATGATCAAGGACCAATGGTATTGAAGGAAGAAGTCTAAGCTGCATCGAGGGCATTAGCAAAAAACAAGGATGCTGGAATTGACAGAATACCAGTTGAGATGTTTCAACAAATGGATGTAGCTCTGGAAGTGTTCGCTCGTCTATGCCAAGAAATTTGGAAGGCAGCTACCTGGCCAACCGACTGAAAGAGATCCATATTTGTGCCTATTCCGAAGAAAGGTAATCCAAGAGAATGTGGAAATTATTGAACAATATCATTAATATCACACAAAAGTAAAATTTTGCTGAAGATCATTCAAAAGTGGTTGCAGCAGTACATCTACAGGGAACTGCCAGAAATTCAAGCCAGATTCAAAAGAGGGTGTAGAACAAGGGATATCATTGCTGATGTCAGATGGATCATGGCTAAAAGTACAGAACACCAGAAAGGTGTTTACCTGTGTTTTATTGACTATGCAAAGGCTTTCGACTGTGTGGATCACAACAAATTATGGATAACGTAAGAATGGGAATGGGATAACATAAGAATGGGAATGGGATAACATAAGAATGGGATTTCCAGAACACTTAATTGAGTTCTTGTGGAACCTGTACATACAGACCAAGAGGCAGTCATTCGAACAGAGCAAGGGGATACTGCATGGTTTAAACTCAAGAAAGCTGTGCACCAGGATTGCATCCTTTCACTATGCTTATTCAATCTGTATGCTGAGCAAATTATAAGAGAAACGGAACTATACGAAGAAGAACGCAGCATCAGAATGGAAGGAACGCTAAGTAACAACCTGTGTTATGCAGATGACACAACCTTGCTTGCTGAAAGTGAAAAGAACTTGAAGCATTTCACTGATGAAGATCAAAGACTACAGCTTTCAGTATGGATTACATCTTAACAAAAAGAAAACAAAAATCCTCACAACTGGACCAATAAGCAACATGGTGATAAACGGAGAAAAGATTGAAGTTGTCAAGGATTTCATTTTACTTGAGTCAATCAATCAATGCTCATGGAAGCAGCAGTCAAGAAATCAAAGGATGCTTGCGTTGGGCAAATCTGCTGCAAAAGAGCTCTTTAAGGTGTTAAAAAAAAAAAAAAAAGTATGTCACTTTAAGGACTAAGGTGTGCCTGAACCTACTGTGGTGTTTTCAGTAGCCGCATATGCATTTGAAAGCTGGACAATGAATAAAGAAGGCCAAAGAAGAATCTATGCCTTTGAATTACAGTGTTAGTGAAGAATATTGACTGCCAAACAAACAAATCCGTCTTGGGAGAAGTACAGCCAGAATGCTCCTTAGAAGCAAAGACTTCATAGTACATACTCTGAACATGTTATCAGGAGGGACCAGTCCCTGGAGAAAGACATCATGCTTGGTAAAGTAGAGGGTCAGCAAAAAAGAGGAAGACCCTCAATGGGTGGATTGACACAGTGGCTGCAACCATAGGCTCAAGAATTACAACGATTGTGAGGATGGTACAGGATGAGGCAGTGTTTTGTTCTGTTGTACACGGGGTTGCTATGGGTCAGAACCAACTCAAGGCACCTATCAACAACAAGAATATGTCCCTCTAGACTCTGAGTGTAGGATTGGAAAAATCCATCATACCTACCAAAAGTTCAAACACACTCAATGATTTAGAATGCATTCCATTAATGAAAATACATGATATCAACAAAAAATTCAAACAGAAACTAACTGGATCTTGAAGGGTTCTATTTGTACTATACAGGTGCTCCAGAGTTTGGCTAACACAGGAATATTGGGCAGGAACACTAGGAAAGCTCCACCAGAGCCTGTTGATGATGAGATTTGTTGATGTTGAGATTTCCTGTGCAGTGGGGTTTTTGGGTAATACATGGGGAAAAGTTGGTTAGATAGCTTCAAGAACATTTGGAGTGCTAATGTAGCCTGAGTTTCACAAATTTTCTTGAAACTGCTGTTTTTTTCCAAATGTGAAACTTTTTTTCTGTTTATGCAAGACATTTTGAACAAATTTTAATAAGGCATTTAAACATCTCTTGCCCTTTCTGAAAAACATGTCTCTTTAATAATTGGAATGAAACTATTACTTTTTATCACAGTTTCTAGTCCAGAGCTAGATAATGAAGTTGAACATGTATATTTTTCCTTAACTAAGATTTTTAGGTAGATGACTTCTTAAAACCTAATACTCAATTAAAATTTCTTTGCATTCTTTGAGTGGAAAACTTTAGGGTTTTCTTGTAATTGCTAAGATTGACTTTTCCTAGTCTTTATTTCAAAGCCTTGCCTTATAATTAAAACAATTGCAAATACAGTTGCAGGTTAAAAACCCATATATATATATATTTTTTCCTTTAGTAAGAAATACTCTCTGGTCTTCTTTAGAAACATTTAGAAATTTTGATCATGAAATGCTTAAATAAATCTCTGATTTTTTTTTTTTTTTTACAAAGAGCATGAATAAGTTACATATTTTACATGAAATATTAATTTGGGGGATTTATAATATCATTAGCAAATTCTAGTTTGTCTAAATATTTTTTCCTAAAATAATCTCTGGTTTTGAATATATTGAAAAGAGGGAGGCTGTTTAATAAAATGGAGAGTGCTTGATTGGAGGTCACCTGATCTAACTTCCTTACCTGAGTCTGACACTAACCAGCTGAGTGATTTTATATCTCTCAGCTTTTCCTTCTCACAGTGAAGGGTTTAGGTTTTCTCTCTGATTCCTTTCATATCTGAAATTCCTTATGAGTTCTGGAGTTCTACCACTTCTGGCTATTCAATTTTTCTGTTCTACATTTAAGGTGCCTTGGTGGTGCAGTAGTTAAGAGCTCCACTGCTAACCAAAAGATCAGCAGTTTGAATCTACCAGCCACTTCTTGGAAACACCCTCTGGGGCAGTTCTACTCTGTCCTGTAAGGTCGTTATGAGTTGGAATCAATGGCAACGGGCTTGGTTTTTTTTTTTTTTTTTTTTTGTGGTACAATGTTTTAAGCACTTAGCTTAAACGTTAGCACCTACCAGTGGCTGGGCGGGAGAAAAAGACCAAGCAATCTGCTCTGGTAAAGCTTTCTGCCTAGGACACACTATGGGACAGTACTACTCTGTCTTACAGGGTCGCTATGAGTCGGATCAACTCTAGCACACATCAATAACATTCTATATTTAACCCCTCTGTGCTATTTTTGGAGCCCTGGTAGCACAGTGGCTAAGAGTTTGGCTGCTAACAAAAAGGTTGGCAGTTTGAATTGAATCCACCAGCCGTCCCTTGGAAATCCTATGGGGCAGTTCTATTCTGTCCCATAGGGTCACTATGAGTTGGAATCCACTTGAAGGCAATGGGCTTGGTTTTTGATTTGTTGCTATTTTTCAGGAGCCGTGGTGATGCGGTGATTGAAGTGCCTGGCTACTAATCAAAAGATCTTCAGTTCCAACCAACCAGCTGCTCAATGGGAAAAACTTGTGGCAATCTGCTTCCATAAAAATTTACAGCCTTGGAAACCTTATGGGGCAGTTGTACCTTGTTCTATTGGGTCACTACGAGTCAGTTTCTAGATGGCAGTGGGTTTGGTTTTATTTTTAGAGGAAGTGTCCCATTCTATAAGCAAAGTTTCTCAAAATTCCATTTGCCTGAAACAAACAAAAACAGACTTTTGGGTCTCACTTCCATAGCTATAGTTTAGTGGGTAGGAGGTGGAGCCCAGGTATATGAATTTTTAACTATCATCCCATGTGATTCAAATTCAGTGCTCTCAAGGACTAGAGCCTAGAAGCCAAAAGGGTTTTTATTTCTTTGTTTTTTAAACTCTAACTATTGTTCAGCCAAAAGAAGTCTAGGTCCAGTGTTACACAAGTAAACACGTAAAGAGTTGGACTGATTTGGGACATGTTAATGAAGTGTACAAGAAGTCAAGGGTGAAGATCATGTTTTTGACTTGAGAAACTGGATGGATGTTACCTGTTGCTGTTGAGTCCATTCCAACTCATAGCGACCCTATAGGACAGAACAGAACAGACAGAACTGCCCCATAGAGTTTCCAAGCAGCACCTGGTGGATTCGAACTACTGACCTTTTGGTTTGTAGCCGTAGCTCTTAGCCACTATGCCACGAGGATTTCCAGATGGATGTTAGGTAAGGCCATTCCCTAAAATAGCAACCAAGGAGTATGAATACACTCAGCCATACACAGAAATGAAGTCCTGATACATGCTACAACATAGATGATCCTCGAAAACAGTATGCTGAGTGAAATAAGTCGCAATAGGAAAAATATTGTATGATCCTACTTATATGAAATAGGCAAATGTATAGAGACCAGAGTCTATTAGTGGTTACCATGGGTGAGAGGGGAGCCTTGATGGCATAGTGGTTAAGACCTATGGCAAGCTATGGCTGCTAACCAAAAAGGTTGGCAGTTCAAATCTACCAGCCGCTCCTTGGAAACCCTATGGGGCTCTTCTACTTTGTCCTACAGAGTCGCTATGAATTGAAATTGACTCAATGGCAATGAGTTTGATTTGTTTTTTTAAGGGTTGGAGGTAGGGTGGAAGGGGGAGTCATTGCTTAGGAAGCACTGAGTTTATGTTAACGATGGTGGAATGGTTTGGGAAAAGGATGGTGATAGCTCTCAACATGATGAACACAGTCAAGGTCACTGAACTGTATGTGTGAAAATGGTTGAATTGGCAAGTGTTATGTATATTTGTACCACAGATAAGTAAAAGGAATATGAGTAAATGGGGAATGAGTTAGAAGAGTCAAGAAAATTGGTGAGTTTTACATACTCTTGCCTGTGGAATATCCACATGCACTTGTCCAGAAGGTAAATGGGCATACAGATCCATTTCTCAGGAGAGAGATTTAAATTAAAGATAAAGATTTGCTATTTATCTGCATACAGATGGTAATTACAGTCCTGGAAAATGATAAAATCCCCAAGGGGGGAAAAAAACTTTAAGAGAACATGGTAGGAGGCTAAAGAACACCTAATACCTTTAAGGTAGTAGATCTGCAAATTTAATTGTGCGTGAAAATCACCTGGATGCTTTTGTAACTTCTGAGTGCCTTACAAAAAGAGATTCAGATGTTGTTAAACTGAAGCTGGACCCGGGAGTCTGACTTTAACAAGCACCCCCGGTGATTCTGATAGGGAATCTTTAACGACACTTGGACAAACACTGAATTGTAAGGTCAGAAAGCACATCTTTCCTGTTACTGAGATAGATTAATGAATAGATTTTTTTTAACGTAAATGCATGTGTGTGCTATAGAACTTGTATCTGATCCAAAATGATTAATAATGCTTGCATAAAAAATAAAAATTGTGCTTCTATTTGAGAACCACAGTAAGTTTCTTCCAACTACAAGATTGACAACTGAGAGAGGAAAAGCATCTTATCTGTCCTGTCTCTCTCTACATCTTTGCTTCCCAGGGCTTTACTGAATGCTTAATACGTAGTGTTTTAATAAATATTCATTTAACTGAATTGTAAGAATAAAGTTCTTGGCAGATGTTGTTTTTCTTTTTTAAAAAACATCTCTAATTGTAAAATAATTGAGCATTACTGAATTGGAAAGGCTATTCCTGTAAACATGTCAATTTCCCTCCCTCTTCCATTTATTAGATGTGAGAACATTGTTAATTTTCCACCTTGGTAAAATAGGATAACAATAGAAACTGCTGGGAAATCCACTTATGGTGAGAACAGACTACTTAATTTAGATGAAATATTTCACCAAAAAAAGTCAATACCAACAGAAGAATGCATCCAAATTGCTATTCCCAGCAAAACAAAGTGTTGTTGTTTTAAGTGCTTAAGTTTTGGAGGGGTGTATGTGTGTGTGTGTACACGCACACGTATACACATATGTTATATATGTTGTTGTTAGGTGCCATTGAGTCACTTCTGACTCATAGTGACCCTATATACAATAGAACAAAACACTGCCTTGTCCTGTGCCATGCTCACAATCATTATGCTTGAGCCCATTGTTGCAGCCACTGTGTCAATCCATCTCACTGAGGGTCTTCCTCTTTTTTGCTGACCCTGTACCAAGTATGATGTCCTTCTCCAGGGACTGATCCCTCCTGATAACATGTCCAAAGTATGTGAGACAAAGGCTCACCATTATTGCTTCTGGTGAGCACTCTGGCTGTACTTTAAAAGACAGATTCATTTGTTCTTCCGGCAGTTCATTGTATATTCAGTAATCTTCAGCAACATCATAGTTCGAAGTCATCAGTTCTTCTGTCTTCCTTATTCATTGTCCACCTGTCCAGCTTTCACATGCATATGAGGCAATTGAAAACACCATGGCTTGAGACAGGTGCACCTTAGTCCTTAAAGTGACATCTTTGCTTTTTAACACTTTAAAGAGGTCTTTTGCAGCAGATTTGCCCAAGGCAATACGTTGTTTGTTGTTTGATTTCATGAGTGCTGTTTCCACGGGTGTTGATTATGGATCCAAGTAAAATGAAATCCTTGACAACTTCAATCTTTTCTCCATTTATCATGATGTTGCTTATTGGTCCAGTTGTGAGGATTTTTGTTTTCTTTATGGTGTAAATCTACACTGAGGTGTAATCTATGCTGAAGGCTGTGGTCTTTGATCTTCATCAGTGAAGTGCTTCAAGTTCTCTTCACTTTCAGTAAGCAAATTGTCATCTGCATATCACAGGTCTTCCTCCAATCCTGATGCCAAGTTCTTCATGTAGCCCAGCTTCTGGATTATTTGCTCAGCATACGGATTGAATAAGTATGGTGAAAGTATCCAATTCTGATGCACACCTTTCCTGACTTTAAACCTTGTGGTATCCCCTTGTTCTGTTTGAACAACTGCATCTTTGTCTAAGTACAGGCTACTCATGAGCACGATTAAGTTTTCTGGAATTCCCAGTCTTCACAATGCTATCCATAATTTGTTATGATCCACAGTCAAATGCCTTTGCATAGTCAATAAAACACAGATAAACATCCTTCTGGTATTCTCTGTTTTCAGCCAGGTCCAACTGGCATCAGCGATGATACCCTTCATTCTACGTCCTCTTCTGAATCTGGCTTGAATTTCTGGTAGTTCCCAGCCAATGTACTGCTGCAACTGCTTTTGAATGATCTTCAGCAAAATTTTACATGCATATATTATTAATGATATTGTTCAATAATTTCCGCAGTCAGTTGGATCACCTTTCTTTAGAATGGGCACAAATATGGGTCTCTTCCAGTTGGTTGGCCAGGTAGCTGCCTTTCAAATTTCTTGGCAGAGATGACTGAGCACTTCCAGTGCTGCATCCATTTGTTAAAACATATCAACTGGTATTCCGTCAATTCCCGGAGCCTTGTTTTTCACCAATGCTTTCAATGCAGCTTGGACCTCTTCCTTCAGTACAACTGGTTCTTGATCATATGTTACCTCCTGAAATGTTTGAATGTTGACCAATTCTTTTTGGTACAGTGACTCTGTATTCCTTCCATCTTCTTTTGATGCTTCCTGCGTTGTTTAGTATTTTCCCCATAGAATCTTTCAATATTGTAATCAAGGCTTGAACTTTTTCTTCAGTTCTTTCAACTTGAGAAATGCTGAGAGTGTTCTTCCCTTTTGTTTTTCTATCTCTCCAGGTCTTTACACGTGTCATTATAATACTGTACTTTGTCTTCTCCAGTCAACTTTTGAAATCTTCTGTTCAGCTCTTTTACTTCATTATTTCTTCCTTTCACTTTAGCTACTCCACATTCCAGAGCAAGTTTCAGACTATCTTCCAACATCTATTTTGGTCTTTTCTTTCTTTCCTGTCTTTTTACCGACCTTTTGCTTTCTTCATGCACGATGTCCTTGATGTCATTCCACAACTCCTCTGGTTTTTGGTCATTAGGTTTCAGTGCATCAAATCGATTCTTGAATTTGTCTCTAAATTCAGGTGGGTTATACTTAAAGTCATACTTTGGCTCTCAAGGACTTGTTCTAATTTTCTTCAACTTCAGCTTGAACTTGCCTATGAGCAATTGATGGTCTGTTCTGCAGTAGGCCCCTGGCCTTGTTCTGACTGGTGATATTGAGTTTTCCATCATCTCTTTCCACAAATGTAGTTGATTTGATTCCTGTGTATTCCATCTGGTGGGGTCCATGTATATAGTCACCGTTTATGTTGCTGGAAAAGGTATTTGCAAAGAAGAAGTCATTGGTAGTGCAAAATTCTATAATGTGATCTCAAGAGTTGTTTCTATCACCAAGGCCGTATTTTCCAACTACCAGTCCTTTGTTTCCAGCTGTCACATTCTAATCACTAGTCGTTATCAGTGCATCTTGATTGCTTTTTTGGTCAATTTCAGACTACAGAAATTGGTAAAATCTTTAATTTCTTCATCTTTGGCCTTAGTGTTTGGTGTGTAAATTTGAATAATAGTCTTATTAACTGGTCTTCTTTGTAGGCATATGGATATAGTTCTTTCACTCACAGCATTGTACTTCAGGATAGATCTTCAAATGTTCTTTTTGATGATGAATGCTGTGCTATTCCTCTTCGTTGTTTCTGGCATAGTATACCATATGATTGTCCCCTTCAAAATGGCTAATACCAGTCCATTTCAGCTCATTAATGCCTAGGATATCGATGTTTATGCGTTCCATTTCGTTTTTGATGATTTCCAATTTTCCTAGATTCATACTTTGTACATTCCTCATTCTGATTATTAATGAATGTTTACAGCTGTTTCTTCTCATTTTGAGTCATGCTTTGTCAGCAAGTGAGAGTCCTGAAAGCTTGACTCCATCTTTGTCATTAAGGTCAACTCTACTTTGTGGAGGCAGCTCTTCACCAGTTGTCTCTTGAGTGGTTTCCAATATGAAGGGCTCATATTCCAGCGCTATATCAGGCAAGGTTCTGCTGCTATTCATGAAGTTTTCACTGGCTACTTTTTTTTAAAAGTAAACTACCAGGTCCTTCTTCCTAGTCTGTCTTAGTCTGGAAGCTCAGCTAAAACCTGTCCACCGTGGGTGAGCCTGCTGGTATTTGAATACCAGTGGCATAGCTTCCAGAAACACAGCAACACACAAGCTCCGACAGTACGACAAACTGACAGATGGAAAAAGTGCTTAGGAAGTAAAACTTATGAAAACCGAAGTTAAAAAAAAAAAAAATTTAAGTAAAGAAAGGAGAAACATCAAGAAAACAGCAAAAACTAAACTGAAAGAACAGTGGAAGCCAGAAGACAACAGGATGATGTCTTCAAAGTGCTTAAAGAAAATCTTTCAACCTAGCATTATATTCCCAACCAATATGTTCTTTACAAATAAAGAGGAAACAAACTTCAGATCAGCAAAATATGAAAGGATTTATTACCAGCAGATCCTTGGTGTAGAAAATTCAAATGACCTCAGAAGATAAGAGAAACAGAAAAATGGAGAGCAATTATATTATCCAATATAAATGGATAATAGCCATATAAAATAGCAATAATAGTGTCTTAGTGGATTAGACGGATAGATGTGTAGGTATGTAGGTAGACAGACAGGCAGATAGATGAGAGAAGAAAAAACGGGAGGGGGGAGGGGAGGGGAGAGAATGAGTTAACAATCACAAAACCAATAGCAAATAATTTGGTGTGTGGTAAATGGAGTTAAAATGTTCTAAGGTTCTTGAATTGCTCAAAAAAGGGTAGAAGTTCTAAGGTACATTAAACTTAAGAAGTCAGGAATGTACTTGTTATCTCTAGGGTAACTTCCAAAAGAAGAGTAAAAGAGTGAGTAACTTCAAACTGACAGAGGGGAAAATTGATTAATAAAAACAAACCAAAAGAAGGGAAAAAAAGAACACAGCACAAACAGGTAGGACAAATAATAATGCAGTGGCTTTAAACATGAACATAGAGTAATTATATTTAATATTAACGGAAAAATTATTCCACTTAAAAATAAAGATTATAAAATTGGAATAAAAACATAAAATGAAACCCAACTATATACTAATTACAGGAAACACACTTTGAATATAACAATACAAAGTCCTTGTTAGCAGTCAAGAAAGTGGTTATCCTTATGGAGGAGGAAGGAACAGTGATTGGAAAGGCAATGAGAGGGCTCTTAGGGAGCTGGCAATGTTCTAATTCTTGATAGATTTGTAGGGTACACGGGTGTTTACTTTGTGATAATGAAGCGATCTATACATTTGTGTTTACATACTTTTCTATATATGTTTATTTCTTAATTTAAAAATTAAAAAACATTACTTGCCTAACAGTGGTCATATGAGGATATAGATACAAAAAATGATAGTGATATATGTATACACGAATGTAATGAAAAACTAACCCAGAAATGGAATTAAATACATGTCATATTTTATCAGATAATAAATTAGCATTTCACATTTGATTAAAAAACACATTTGTTAGATAAATAGAACATGCATGACTTGATGTTATTTTTTCTTTGCAACATATGCATTATTACCTAAGTGTCCTCCCCTCCTCTACTGGCGCTGCTCTGTTTCATCACATTGCTCTCATGATCCTGATTACTCTAAAGATATTGGGAAGATTCTTCTGTTCTAAGTGTTAGTGATCCTTTCATTTGATACTTATTCTTCCTCAGTGTATGATCTCTTATTAAAATGTCTCCAGCAACATGATATATCTTGAAGTTATTCTTTTTAGAGTTTTAACTGTGTTCTTTTTAGTTTGTTTATTTTCATAAAATTCAAAACACTCATATTTCTTTTGTAAGAGTAGAATTGATAATGTTGTGGCTGAACTTTCTTTACAGCAATTCTTGGACAAATGGCTAATCATTTGATAAAAACAACATTAAAAAAACAAATAAAATAATCACCACAAACCTAAAATTAATGCTGATGGATTAATAACAAATATGTTTCAAATGAAAGCATAAAGATGGCAGGAGAATATATAAGTGAATGTTTATGTTTCATTTAGATGAGAATAAGCATTTTCTGATGATGGCTTTATTAAGATATAAATCACATACAATATACTTCACATATTTAAAGTTTATAATTTAACGGCTTTCAGTATATTTGTAATCTGCTGCAAAAGACCTCTGTAAACTTTAAAATAGCAAAGACCTCACTTTGATGACTAAATTGGGTTTGACCCAAGCCATGGTCTTTCCAGTTGCTTCAAATGCATTCGAAAGTTGGTTAATGAAAAAGAAGATAGAATTGATACGTTTGATATGTGGTATTGGAAAGAATATTACCTATACCATGGAGTGCCAAAAGAATGAACAAATCATTCTTAGGAAAATATAACCAGAATGTTCTTTAAATGTGAAGATGATGAGATTTCAATTCGTTACTTTGAACATGTCATCAGGAAAAACCAATTTCTAGAAAAAGATATGATCTTTGGTGAAGTAGAGGGCCAACAAAAATGAGGGAAACTCTCAGTGAAATGGATTGACAACAATTGATACAAACATGCCAATAGTCATGAAGATGGCACAAGACAGGGCAACATTTCATTTTGTTATGCCTAACAAAGTCGGAGCCAACTAGACGGCAACTCATAGGTTGTATGCACATAGTTTGCAACCATTATCACAATCAAATTTAGAATGTTTTCATCACCCTGAAAAGAAACCTTATACCTTTTAGAAAAACAAAAAACAACTGTTGCTACAGTCATTTTTGACCGATGACAATCCCATGTGTTGAAGATTAGAACTGCGCTACATAAGGCTTTCAAGGCTCTGCTCTTTCTACCAAGGCACCTCTGGATTGTTTCGAACTGCCAGCTAATGCTTAGCCATTTGCGCCACGGAGGAACTGTGTTCTCCCAAGCACTCTTTCTTTCTCTATAGAATTGCTGTTCTGGACACTTCATATAAATGTAATGATACAATATTTAGCGTTATGTGACTAGTTTTTTTTACTCAGCATAATGTATTTAAAGTTTATCCATGTTGTATAGCATGTGTCAGTACTTCATTTCTTTATATGACTGAATAAATTTCATTTTATGGATATACCACTTTTGATTATCAATTTATCTGTTGATGGACATTTGGATTGTTTTCACTTCTGGGCTATTATGAATAAAGTTGCCTTGAAAACTCATGTACAAGTTTTTGAGTGACCAGATGTTTGAATTTTTTTCTTTGGTATATTCTGAGGAGTGAAATTACTGGGTCAAAACATATCTTATGTTTAACTTTTTGAGGAATGGACAGACTGCTTTTCAAAGCTCCAGCACCAAACTACATTCCCACAAGCAGTGTATGAGTGTTCCAGTCTCTCCACATCCTTACAAACACTTGTTATTTTCTGTTTTTTTGATTATATCTGTTTTAGAGGTTGTGAAATAATATCTCATTGTGAATTTGATTTGCATTTCCCTAATGACTAATGATGTTAAGCATCTTTTCCTGGGTTTATTGACCATGTATATGTCTACTTTGGAGAAATGCTAGTCAAGTCCTTTATCCGTTTTTAATTGAGTTGTCTTTCTTTTTTGTTATGGAATTGTAAGAATTTCTAGGTATGAATCCCTTATGAAATATTATTTGCAAATATTTTCTCCCATTCTCTGAGTTCTCTTTTTGCTTTCTTGAGGTTGTGCTGAGAAAAACAAGTTTAAATTTTGATAAGTCCAATTTATGTATTTTTGTTGTTATGTTTGCTCTTGTTGTCATATCTAAGAAACTATTGACCAATCCAAGGTCAAGAAGATCTACCCCTATGTTTTCTTCTAAAGGCTTTATAGCTTTTGTTCTTACATTTAGGCCCATTACCCATTTAAAGTTAAATTTTCATGTGATGTGAGAAAGGATCCAAATCCTATCATTTGCGAGTGGATACCCAGTTGTTCCAGCACCGTATTTTTCCCATTGAATTTTTTCATGCCCTTGTTCAAAATCAGTTGATCATAAATGCAATTGTTTATTTTTCGATTCTCAATTCTATTCCCTTGATCTATGTATCTATCCTTATGCCTGTACAACACTGCCTTGATTACTGTTGTTTTATATTAAGTTTTGCAATCTTATAAGTCCTCCAATTTTTTTTTCATGATTTGAGTTGCATAAGTGTCTATATGAATTTTATGATAAGTTTGTGAATTTCTGCAAAGAAGAGGTTTCTGATAGGGATTGCCTTAAATCTGTAGATCAGTTTGGGAAGTATTTCATCTTTACAATATTTAGTCTTTCAATCTAGGATCATGGAATGTCTTTTTAATTATTTAGATCTTCTTTAATTCCTTTCAACAATATTTTGAAGTTTTCAGTATACAAGTCTTGTGCCTCCTTGGTTAAATTTATTCCTAAGTGTTTTATTGTTTTTGATGCTATTGTAAATGGAATTGTGTTCTTAATTTCAGTTTTAGATTGTTTATTGCAGTTATATAGAAATAAGGTAAAGTTTTTATTTATCGATAGTGTATTCTGCAACCTTGCAAACTTGCTCAGCTTATTTACTAGTTATAATAATTGTTTTAGTGGATTCCTTGGAATTTGCTATATGCAAGATATACGCATACATACATATATATATATAAATGTATATGTATATATATTTGTTGCTGTTAGTTGCCATTGACTCAGTTCCAACTCAAAGTGACCCTGTGTACAACAGGAGGAAACACTGCTCTGTCCTGCGCTATCCTTACAATCATTGCTGTGTTTGATGCCATTGTTGCAGCCACTGTGTCAATGCAATATATATATATGCATATATAAAAATAGTTTTACTTCTTCCTTTATAATATGGAAGAATTATAATTTTTCCATCTAGAGCCTCAACAATGCTCAATAGACGTGTTAAGAGCAGACATCACCATTGTCTTTTGCCTGACCTAAGACATTCAGTATTTCACCATTAGGTATGGTGCTAGCTGTGAGATTTTTGTAGTTACCTTCGACCAGGTTGACAGTTTCTGTCTATTCCCTGTTTGCTTATATATTTATTTATTATCATGAAAAGGTACTGACTTTTGCTTTATGATTTTTGTATTTTTTTATTGATATGAAAATACATTTTAATCAATGTTTTTGTTCGTATGGCATTTTATAGTAACAGATTTTTAGACGCTAAACCAAATTTGCATCCCTGGGATAAAAGCCATTCGGTCATGATGTGTAATCCTGTTTTACATGTTGCTAGATTTGTTTAGCTAGGATTTTGTTGAGGATGTTTGTGTCTGTATTTACTAGATACATAGGTCTCTATTTCTTTTTCCTTGTGATGCCTTTGTCTATTCTGGGTATCAAGGTAACTTTGGCCTCGTAGATTTAGCTGGGAAGTGTTCCCTAGTCTTCTATTTTTTGGAAGATTTTGTCAAGAATTTATATTAATTATTCTTTAAATGTTTGATAGAATACACCAGTGAAGGCTGGTATGAAGATGTCTGGGCCTGAGTTTTTCTTTGTGAATAGCTCTCTTACCAGTAATTCAATCTTTTTATCTATTATAAGTCTATTCAGATTTCTTATGTCATCTTGAATCAGTTGCCATAGTTTGTGTCTTTTTAGGAATTTATCGGTTTATCCAAGTTATCTGATTTATTGGCATACAATTGTTCACAGTGTTCTCTTAGAATCCTTTTTATTTAGGTAGGGACCTTAATAGTGTCTCCTTTTTCATTTCTGATTTTATTTGTATTTTATCTCTTTTTTATTGATCAATCTATCTAAAGATTTGTCACTTTCATTGGTCTTTTCAAAGAATCAGCTTTTGGGTCATTAATTTTCTATCCTCTCTTTCATTAATACCCTCCATAATCTTTATTATTTTCTTCTTTTTACTTGCTTTAGGTTTATTTTGCTCATCTTTTTCCAGTGTCTTAAGGAGGAAGGAAACCTGGTGGCATAGTGTTTAAGTGCTACGGCTGCTAACCAAAGGGTCGACAGTTCGAATCCACCAGGTGCTCCTTGGAAACTCTATGGGGCAGTCCTACTCTGTCCTATAGGGTCGCTATGAGTCGGAATTGACTCAACAGCACTGGGTTTGGGTTAAGGAGGAAAGTTAGGTTATTGACTTGCAATCTTTCTGCCATTTTAATACAGGCATTCACAGCTATAAGTTTTCTTCTATGCATTGCTTTACCTGCATCTCATAAACTTTGATATGTTTTGTTTTCATTTTCATTCATCTCAAAATATTTTTTTTTTAATTTCCCTAGTGATTTCTTCTTTGACACATTGATTATTTAGGAGTGTGCTGTTTAATTTGTTGTCAACTTCAAATTTCATTCCAATGTAGTTGGAAAATATACTTTGCATCATTTCAATCTTTTTAAATTTATTGAGGCTTTCTTTGTGACCCGTTGTTTCTATTGTTAGTTGCCATTGAGTCAGCTCTGATTCATGGCAACCTTATGTATAACAGAATAAAACATTGTCTGGTCCTGTGCCATCTTCACGATTATAGGTAAGTTTCAGTCCATTGTTGCCCCTACTATGTCAACCCATCTCTCTGAAGGTTTTCCTTGTTTTCATTGACCATCTATTTTACCAAACATGATGTCCTTTTCCAGCAATTGGTCTTTCCTGATGACAAGTCCAAAATAACTGAGTCAAAGTCTCACAATTCTCATTTCTAAGGAGCATTCTTGTTGTATTTCTTCTAAGACGGATCTGTTCATTCTTCTGGCAGTCCACTGTATGTTCAGTATTCTTCACCAACACCACAATTTGAATGCATCAGTTCTTCTTCTGTCTTCCTTTTTTATTGTCCTTGTTTCACATGAATATGAGGCAATTGAAATGACCGTGGTTTTTTTTTGGCCTACTATATGATATATGCTAGACATTATTCCATGTACATTTGAGAAGTATATGAAGTGTACTATAGATGTCTAATAGGTCTATTAGGTTTATGGATTTTTTTTTTTAATTGTCTGTTACTTGTTTCTCTTCTTAGTTTTTCTACCCATTAGTAAAGTGGTTATTGAAGCCTCTAATTATCATTTTTGATTTCTCTATTTCTCCCTTCATTTCTGTCATTTTTTGCTTCATATATTTACATTCTTTGACCAACATAAACAGTGATTATACACATGTACCTCACCAGATGGAACACACAGAAATCAAACTGACTACATCTGTGGAAAGAGACGATAGAAAAGCTCAATATCATCAGTCAGAACAAGGGCAGGGGCCGACTGTGGAAGAGACCATCAATTGCTCATATGCAAGTTCAAGCTGAAACTGAAGAAAATCAGAGTAAGTCCACGAGAGCCAAAATATAACCTTGAGTATATCCCACCTGAGTTTAGAGACCATCTCAAGAATAGACTTGACACATTGAACACTAGTGACTGAAGACCAGACGAGTTGTGGAATGACATCAAGGACATCATCCATGAAGAAAGCAAGAAGTCACTGAAAAGAGGAAAGAAAGAAAAGACCAAGATGGATGTCAGAGGAGACTCTGAAACTTGCTCTTGAGCAAAAGGAAGAATTAATGAAGTAAAAGAACTGAACAGAAATTTCAAAGGGCAGCTCGAGAAGACAAAGTATTATAATGACATGTGCAAAGAGTTGGAGACGGAAAACCAAAAGGGAAAAACACCTTCAGTGTTTCTCAAGCTGAAAGAACTGAAGAAAATTTCAAGCCTCAAGTTGCAATAGTGAAGGATTCCATGAGGAAAATATTAAATGATGCAGGAAGCATCAAAACAAGATGGAAGGAATACACAGAGTCATTATACCAAAAAGAATTAGTCGATATTCAACCATTTCAAGAAGTGGCATATGATCACAAAACGATGGTACTGAAGGAAGATGTCCAAGCAGTTCTGAAGGCATTGGCGAAAGACAAGGCTCCAGGAATTGATGGAATATCCATTGAGATGTTTCAACAAACGGATGCAGTGCTGGAGGTGCTCACTCATGTATGCCAAGAAATATGGAAGACAGCTTCCTGGCCAACTGACTGGAAGAGATCCATATTTATGCCTGTTCCCAAGAAAGGTGATCCAACCGAATGTGGAAATTATAGAACAATATCATTAATATCACACGCAAGAAAAATTTTGCTGAAGATCATTCAAAAATGGCTGCGGCAGTACATCAACAGAGAACTGCCAGAAATTCAGGCCGGTTTCAGAAGAGGACAAGGAACCGGAGATATCATTGCTGATGTCAGATGGCTCCTGGCTGAAAGCAGAGAATACCAGAAGGATGGTTACCTGTGTTTTACTGACTATGCAAAGGCATTCAACTGTACGGATCGTAATGAATTATGGATAACATTGCAAAGAATGGGAATTCCAGAACACTTAATTGTGCTCATGAGGAACCTTTAGATAGATCAAGTGGCAGTTCTTCGGACAGAACAAGGGGATACTGATTGGTTTAAAGTCAGGAAAGGTGTATGTCAGGGTTGTATTCTTTCACCATACCTATTCAATCTGTATGCTGAGCAAATAATTCAAGAAGCTGGACTGTATGAAGAAGAACGGGGCATCAGGGTTGGAGGAAGACTCAATAACAACCTGTATTATGCAGGTGACACAACCTTGCTTGCTGAAAGTGAGGAGGACTTGAAGCACTTGCTAATGAAGATCAAAGACCACAGCCTTCAGTATGGATTACACTTCAACATACAGGAAACAAAAATCCTCACAACTGGACCAGTAAGCATCATCATGATAAACGGAGAAAAGATTGAAGTTGTCAAGGATTTCATTTTACTTGGATCCACAATCAACAACCATGGAAGCAGCAGTCAAGAAATCAAAAGACGCGTTGCATTGGGCAAATCTGCTGCAAAGGACCTCTTCAAAGTGTTGAAGAGAAAGATGTCACCTTGAAGACTAAGGTGCACCTGACCCAAGCCATGGTATTTTCAGTTGCATCATATGTATGTGAAAGCTGGACAATGAATAAGGAAGGCCAAAGAAGAGTTGACGCCTTTGAATTGTGATGTTGGCGAAGAATATTGAATATACCATGGACTGCCAAAAGAACGAACATATGTGTCTTGGAAGAAGTGCGGCCAGAATGCTCCTTAGAGGCAAGGATGGCGAGACTATGTCTTATATACTTTGGACATGTTGTCAGGAGGGATCAGTCTCTGGAGAAGGACATCATGCTTGGCAGAGTACAAGGTGAGTGGAAAAGACGAAGACCCTCAGCCAGGTGGATTGACACAGTAGCTGCAACAATGACCTCAAGCCTGACAACAGTTGTAAGGATGGCACAGGATTGGGCCGTGTTTCATTCTCTTGTGCATAGGGTCGCTATGAGCTGGAACTGACTCAAAGGCACCTAACAACAACAACATATTGAGGAACTCTATTGTTAGGGGCATGTATGTAATTGTTTTGTATTCCTGATGGATTAACAATTTTACCATTTTATCTTTACCACTAGTAAGATTTTTTGGCTTAAGTCCTATTTTGCCTGATATTAGTATAGCCAGTCTAGTTTTCTTATATTTACTGTTTGCATGACACAATATTTGCACTCTTTTACATCCAAATTTTTTAGGTATTTGACTGCAAATTGTGTCTCTTATAGACAGCAAACATGTGCATCTTGTTTTCCTTATCCAGTCTGCTAATCTTTGACTTTTGATTGGATTCTTTAATCCATTAACATTTAATGTTATCATTGATGTAGTTAGATGTATGCCATTTTGCTTTTTGTGTTTTATGTATCTCATATCTTTTTTTCTTCTATTCCCTCTTAACAGCTTTTTTCCATTATTTTCTAGTGTAATATTTTAACTCCTCTGATGTTATTTTCAGTATATATTTTGAGTTATTTTCTTTAGAGTTGTGCTAGTACTTACCATATACTACTTAACTTATCATAATCCACTTCCAATTTATACTAAATTAATTCCAGTGTGATATAGAGATGCTACTCCTGGATAGCTCTCTTCCCTTTCCCTTCTTTTTGTTGCTATTATTTTTATATGTTTTAAATCTATATATGTAACAAGCTCAACAATACATGGTACTACTTGTTGTTGTTGTTGTTGGTTGCAGTTGAGTCAATTCCAACTCATGGTGACCCCATGTGGGCATAATAGAACGGTTCCATAGGGTTTTCAAGGCTGTGACCTTTCAGAAGTAAATTGCCAGGCCTGTCTTTCAAGGCACCTCTGGATGCATATGAACCATCAACCTTTGTTAGTAGTAAAGCATTTAACCAGTGTGCCAGGCAGGGAAACCTGAAATAATTATTACTTTATATGATTTTATGTTTTCCAAAAGCATAGAGAAGTAGAGAGAGCGTGTATATCATTGTATTTGTTATATTAACCTTCCTACTAAGCATTTCTGTTACTCGTTATCTGCTGTTATTTTCTTAGACCAATACAAGTTTGTTTCCACATGCCTCCTTTGTGCTGTTATTGTCAAATATATTTCTATATGTTCTAGGCCCAGCACAATAAACTTATATACATATTGTTTTAAATATATAAATCGATTAAGGGAACAAAGGAGAAGAAATGTCAGTTTACACTTTTGGTGGTCTTGTTTCTGTTTGTTTTCTTTTATGGATTCGAATTACCATCTGGAGTCACTTGCTTTTAGCCTTAAGAATTTCCTTTATTATTTCATGTAAGCAGGTCTGCTATCAAAAAAATGCAGTTTATGTTTAACTAAAAATGTCTTTATTTTCCCTACCGTTTTGAAAGAAAGTTTTGCTGGTATAGGATGTATAGGTTGACAGTTTTTTTTATTCAGCACTTTGAATATGCTATTCCACTGCATTCTGTACTCCACGGTTTTAATGAGAAACCAGCTGTTAATCTCATTGTGGTGCCATTGTAAGTGACCATTTGTTTTTTCTCTTGCTACTTTCAATATTTTTTCTTATCTTTGCCTGTCACATTTTGTTTCTCCCTCTGATGAGTCTCTCTGCCTCTCTTTTTGTGTTTATCCTACTTGGAGTTTGTCAAACTTCTTGGATGTATAGATTAAAGTGTTTCTTCAAATACAGGAAGTTTCAGAGATCATATCTTTGAATATTTTTTTTCTGATTCTTTCTTTTTGTCCTCTCCTAGTACTTCCATTACAAATATGTTGTAATTGTGCCCCACATTTCTCTAAGTCTCTATTTAATTTTCTTCATTCTTTTTCCCTCTGTTCTTTGGCTTACATAAGCTGTATTGATATATCTTCAGGTTTGTTCATTTTTTCCTTCTGTCAGTTCAAATCCACTGTTAAGCTCCTGTAGTAAATATTTCACTACAGTTACTGTACTTTTCAACTCTGAAATTTCCATTTGGTTCTATTTTATAATTTTTATCTCTTTATTGATAATCTCTACTTGGTACATTGTCTTCATACCTCCTTAACTTCTCTAAATATGGTTACCTTTAGTTCTTTGAAAATATTTACATCTACATGGAAGTCTTTTTTTTGGTTAAATCTGACATCTGGTTCCTATCACAAGTAGTTGCCTTTAGTGTCCCTTCTTATTTATTTGGCTTATGGGTAATACTTTCCTACTTTTTGCATGTCTCATAATTTACATTGAAAATTGAACATTTTAATTAATATGTTGTAGCAACTCTGCATAATTGTTCCTTCCTGCATCCGGAGCTTATTATTGTTGTTTGCTGTCTATTTGTTTAGTCCCTTGCTGAACTATTACAATGAAGTTTTTTCCCTCACAATGTAAAGACTGTGATTGTGCTCCTCAGAGAGCACAGGCGTGGGCATACTCATAGTCACCGTGGAATGACAGTGGTTTTAGTAGGGCTGCTTTTGACTTGCTCTTTCCCTGATAACACCCAGCTGGAGAACTGAAGCATTTGAACTGTGGTGTTGGCAAAGAATACTGAATATACCATGGACTGCAAGAAGAATGAACAAATCAGTCTTTGAGAAATCACTTGAAGTAAATATGGTGAGACTTCATCTTGTTTACTTTGAACATGTCATCAGGAAAGGCCGATCATTAGAAAAGGACATCATGTTTGGTAGAGGGTCAGAGAAAAAGTGGGAAACCCTCAATGAGATGGATTGACACAATAGCTGCAACAATGGCCTTAAACACACTGATGATTGTGAGGATAGCACAGAACTGGCCAACACTGTATTTTGTCATACATAAGGTCACTACAAGTTGGAGCAAACTGGACAGCAACTAGTAATAAGAGTAACAATTGCAGGCTGATTGCTTTATTTATTTGTTTGCTCATTCATTCATTCATTTGACAAGGCCCTGGGCATAAATTGCTCCCTAGACTGATTCAATTAAATTCAGCCTCTTTTGAAGGGGTTTCTTGAGGTCAGTGTTTGAGATTTTTTCAGACCTCAGAAGGCTCTTCTTAGATCTCTCTTCCCCTGTTTTTTTCTGGCAAAGTCACTGGCCTATTATCTAGCTTATATCTCTCATGAAGCTATTAGCCTCCTCTTAACTGTTTTCCTCCAAAGCTTTCATAGGTTTTGAGAGCACTGTCAAGGTTTACTACCCAACACACTTTGTTTCAAATAACATCAATTCCTTTCAGAGAGCTTAGGTGCTCTCTATTCTTATTGCCTAGCTTGTTCCCTCAACAGAATCTCTGAGCTGTGGCACTGGAGCATGTTAGTTGTTGTTGGTAGTCTCTGGTGTTCTAGGCTTGCCTCTTTAAGAGTGAGATCTCCACCCTACAAACAAACTGGGGTGAGGTCAGTTGAGGCCCCAGTATTCTCAGCCTACCATGCCTGAGGTAAAGCCTCCACCTTATGAATTGGAGTTGGGTAGAAGAAGATAGCCATGACCTCTCGGCCACGCTTGCCTGGAATTAGCCTCTGTAACTGGTATCTGAGAGAGAATGAGAAAAGCTAAAGTCCTGCTCCCCCTGGAAAGATACCGTTGCCCTCCACTGAGAGACGGTGGGAGTGGGAGAAAAGAGACTCTATTTTTGGCTGCACCCACCTGGAGAGCAGTTTTCATCAGGCTGAGCTCTTAAGGGAGAGGGAAGAAATGGGTCATGGCTCTTACTGATCTTACCGAGTTTTAGTAGATTTTCTTGAATAAATCTTTCTTCCTTTGATGCATGCCCTTAAGGCCAAGTTCTAGAGACTAAATTATTCTTTTTTTTTTTAATAATTTTCTTCAGTTTTGCCTGTTTAGTGCGTTCATGGAGTTCCTTACATTGACATCCCAGAAATCAGAACCCATGGATAGACATTTAAAATACAACATCAAAGATAAAAATACAAGAAAAAAATAATAAATTTAATTACAAAATAATGTAAAATATACATATATTTCTAAAGTTAAAAAACAATGCAGAAGAAATATTTGCAAAATATATTACAAATAAAATTTATTATCTTAATATACTAAATACTTTGACAAATCACTAGGAAAAGATGAACACTTAAATAAATAAATGAACAGAGAACACAATTCACGAGATACATGTAACAAATAAACATATAGGAAAAGTATAATAATGCTAGTAATAAAGAAAAGAATAACATTTTATATCCACAAACTAGAAAAGGTATATATGATATAATACTCAATGACATAATACTGCAAGAAATTGTGAAAATGTACTGTTGATGAGAGTGAATTAGCAAAAACTTTGGCAAAATAAACAAACATACTAGAAATGTGTTGCATTCATTTTAAAGTGTTAACATAATATGATGTATAATTCTTTGTGTGAGTGTGTATGTGTGTGTATGTGTAGGTTTTAACATACACTATTGCCCTGGTGCCCAGTGGTGGTTAAGAGCTCGGCTGCTAACCAAAAGGTCAGCAGTTCGAATCCATCAGCCGCTCTTTGGAAACCCACGAGGCAATTCTACTCATTTTACAGGGTCTCTTTGAGTTGGAATCAACTTGATGACGATGGGTAAAGGTAAAGAAGCCCTTGTGGTGCAATGCTTAGGACCTCAGCTGTTAACTGAAAGGACAGTGGTTTGAACCCACCAGCTGCTCTGCAGGAAAAAGATGTGGCAGTCTGCATCCACAAAGATTAAAGCCTTGGAGACTCTATGGGGCAGTTTTGCTCTGTCCTAGAGGATCGGTATTAATGGTAATTGACTCAACAGCAAGGAATTTGAATTTGGTTTTAAATCAGTCATACATTCCACAGGTAGGTTGTTAGCATCTGTAATCTTCTTATCACAAACCCACAAGAGATTAACTTTATCTGAGATTAATGCTAGAGACTTTGTTAATTGGCATAATTGGAATTAGAAATGATTTTTCAGTGGTGTTCAAGATATGGGTTTGGCTAGAAATATTGCAGAGTGAGTCTCACCTTTGTAGAACACAGTATGTTGTTGTTAGGTGCCGGCGAGTTGGTTTCGACTCATAGTGGCCCTATGCACAACAGAACGAAACACTGCCCGGTCCTGAGCCATCCTTACAATCGTTGTTATGCTTGACCCCATTGCTGCACCCACTCTGTCAATCCACCTCATTGAGAGTCTTCCTCTTTTCCGTTGACCCTGTACTTTGCCAAGCATGATTTCCTTCTTCAGAGACTGATCCCTCCTGACAACATGTCCAAGGTATGTAAGACACAGCCTCGCCATTCTTGCTTCTAAGGAGCATTCTGGTTGTACTACTTCCAAGAAAGATTTATTCGTTCTTCCGGCAGTCCATGGTATATGCAATATTCTTTGCCAAAACCACAATTCAAAGGCATCAATTCTCCTTTCGTCTTCCTTATTCATTGTCCAGCTTTCACATGCATATGATGCAATTGAAAATACCATGGCTTGGGTCAGGTGCACCTTAGTCTTCAAGGTGACATCTTTCTCTTCAACACTTTAAAGAGGTTCTTTGCCCCAGATTTACCCAATGCAATACATCTTTTGATTTCTTGACTGCTGCTTCCACGGCTGTTGATTGTGGATTCAAGAAAAATAAAATCCTTGACAACTTCAATCTTTTCTCCATTTATCATGATGATGCTTATTGGTCCAGTTGTGAGGATTTTTGTTTTCTTTATGTTGAGGTGCAATCCATAGTAAAGGCTGTGGTCTTTGATCTTCATTAGTAAGTGCTTCATGTCCACTTTCAGCAACCAACGTTGTGTCATCTGCATAATGCAGGTTGTTAATGAGTCTTCCTCCAATCCTGATGCCCCGTTCTTGATACAGTCCAGCTTCTTGGGTTATTTGCTCAACATACAGATTGAATAGGTATGGTGAAAGAATATAACCCTGACATACACCTTTCCTGACTTTAAACTAATCTATATCCCCTTGTTCTGTCCGAACAACTGCCTCTTGATCTATGTACAGGTTCCTCATGAGCACAATTAAGTGTTCTGGAATTCCCATTCTTCGCAGTGTTATCCATAATTTGTTATGATCCACACAGTTGAATGCCTTTGCATAGTCAATAAAACACAGATAAATATCCTTCTGGTATCCTCTGCTTTCAGCCAGGATACATCTGACATCAGCAATGATATCTCTGGTTCCATGTCCTCTTCTGAAATTGGCCTGAATTTCTGGCAGTTCCCTGTCAATATACTGCTATGGCCCTTTTTGAATGATCTTCAGCAAAATTTTTCTTGCAAGTGATATTAATGATATTGTTCTATAATTTCCACATTTCGTTGGATCACCTTTCTTGGGAATAGACATAAATATGGATCTCTTCCAGTCAGTTGGCCAGGAAGCTGTCTTCCATATTTCTTGGCATAGACGAGCGAGTACTTCCAGCGCTGCATCCGTTTGTTGAAACATCTCAATTGATATTCCATCAACTCCTGGAGCCTTGTTTTTCGCCAATGCCTTCAGAACTGCTTGGACTTCTTCCTTCAGTACCATCATTTCCTGATCATATGCCACCTCTTGAAATGTTTGAACATCAACTAATTCTTTTTGGTATAATGACTCTGTGTATTCCTTCCATCTTCTTTTGATGTTTCCTGCATCATTTAGTATTTTCCCCATAGAATCCTTTGCTATTGCAACTTGAGGCTTGGAATTTTTTCTTCAGTTCTTTCAGCTTGAGAAACACCAAGCGTGTTCTTCCCTTTTGGTTTTCCATTTCCAGCTCTTTGCACTTGTCATTATAATTCCTTACTTTGTCTTCTCCAGGCACCCTTTGAAATCTTCTGTTCAGTTCTTTTACTTCATCAATTCTTCCTTTTGCTTTAGCTGCTCGACACTCGACAGCAAGTTTCAGAGTCTCCTCTGACATCCATCTTGATCTTTTCTTTCTTTCCTGTCTTTTCAATGACCTCTTGCTTTCTTCATGTGCGATGTCCTTGATGTCATTCTACAACTCGTCCGGTCTTCGGTCACCAGCGTTCAGTGCGTCAAATCTATTCTTCAGATGTTCTCTAAATTTAGGTGGGATATACTCAAGGTCGTATTTTGGCTCTTGTAGACTTGCTCTGATTTTCTTCAGTTTCAGCTTGAACTTGCATATGAGCAATTGATGGTCTGTTCCACAGACGGCCCCTGGCCTTGTTCTGACTGATGATATTGAGTTTTTCCATCATCTCTTTTCACAGATGTAGTCAATTTGATTCCTGTCCATTCCATCTGGCGAGTCGCCGTTTATGTTGGTGTAAGAAGGCATTTGCAATGAAGAAGTCGTTGGTCTTGCGAAATTCTATCATTCGATCTCCAGCATTGTTTCACCAAGGCCGTATTTTCCAACTACTGATCCTTCTTTGTTTCCAACTTTTGCATTAAAATCACCAGTAATTATCAATGCATCTTGATTGCATGTTCGATCAATTTCAAACTGCAGCAGCTGATAAAAGTCTTCTATTTCTTCATTTTTGGCCCTAGTGGTTGGTGTGTATATTTGAGTAATGGTCATATTAATTACTCTTCCTTGCAGGCGTATGGATATTATCATATCACTGACAGCGTTGTACTTCAGGATAGATCTTGAAATGTTCCTTTTGATGATGAATGCAACACCATTCCTCTTCAAGACATCATCCCCAGCATAGTAGACTATATGATTGTCCAATTCAAAATGGCCAATACCAGTCCATTGCAGTTCACTCATGTCTAGGATATCGATGTTTATGCATTCCATTTCATTTTTGACAATTTCTAATTTTCCTAGATTCATACTTCATACATTCCAGGTTGCAATTATTAATGGATGTTTGCAACTGTTTCTTCTCATTTTGAGTTGTGCCACATCAGCAAATTAAGTTCCCGAAAGCTTTACTCCATCCATGTTGTTAAGGTCGACTCTACTTTGAGGAGGCAGCTCTTCCCCAGTCATCTTTTGAGTGCCTTCCAATCTGGGGGGCTCATCTTCCAGCACTATAGCAGACAAAGTTCTGCTGCTATTCATAAGGTTTTCACTAGCTAATACTTTTCAGAAGTAGACTGCCAGGTCCTTCTTCCTGGTCTGTCTTAGTCTGGAAGCTCAGGTGAAACCTGTCCTCCATGGGTGACCCTGTTGGTATCTGAATACCGCTGGCATAGCTTCCAGCATCACAGCAACACACAACCCCCTACGGCACAACAAACTGACAGACATGTGAGGGAACACAGTATGAGAATCTTGTTATTCCAGTACCCTATATTCTGAGGAATGACGCCCTGCAGTTATGATTCCAATCAGTTCTGTGTTAAGCACTTTTCAGGAGATTTTGTTGCTTCATCCAACTAAAATATTAACTGAAATCTGCTTAAGTGGCATTGTTGCATATATTTCCAGCGAAACTGTCATTGAAAGGGCCATTTGAGAGCCTGTAATTAACAGTGTTGGGACTTTATTGAGCTTACAAACAGTTGAAATGACTTTTTTAATGCCTGCTTGCTATGTTCTTACATGTATAGAATTTAGCCTTGAATTTTCTTTTACTATAATTCACTACATTGTTGAGAAGCTGTCTGTCATGAGATCGAGAGTCCTTTCACTTAATTTTAATTGTGGAAGTTCAGGGATATCTGGCAAAATGAATCTGATAATCAAGAACAATAAAAATTGAAGTACTTTTTGAACCAATCCAAAAAAAAAAAACCCATTGCCATCGAGTCAATTCCAACTCATAGTGACCCTATAGGACAGAGCAGAACTGTGCCACAGAGCTTCCAAGGAGCAGCTGGTGGATTCAAACTGCCAACCTTTAGCAGCCACGCTCTTAATCACAATGCCACCAGTGACCCAATAGTTCTAAATATAATAATTAAAGGTGTATAAGATAATAATTAAAGGTAATCTCAGTGAGTTGTTCATCATAGCAGAACACAAACAACTTAAATGTTCAACCATTGAGAATCGATTGAGTAATTTGTAGTATGCTCTACAAATGGAATGTTAGGCAGCTTTTAAAAATTAGGGTATAGAAACCTATTTAGTGATAAGGAAAAATTCCAGACAGCATAAGTAAAAAAATGATATTAAAACAGAATATACAAAATGAAAATAATTTGGACAGTATTCAATTATACTGATTTGAATATAAAATCAATTTTTTAGGAAGAAAATGAAAGATGTATCATGTGACAAACACTATAATTTCTTCATAACTCTCTTATCTCCAAATACCAGGGTTTACAAGGGTAACCTAAGGATTACCTGCATCACTATCACTTGGTTCGTTTATAAATGTACATGTTCAAGCCTCCCCCTCAACCTGTCAAACAATATCTTAGGATTAGTGATCTATTGCTGTGTAACAAATTACCACAAAACATAGTGACTTCAATCAAACACTAATTGTCTCAATGTTTCTGTGGATCTGGAGTTCAGGTGCAGCTTAGTGAGGTACTTCTGGCTTAGGGTTTCTCATGAGGTTGCGGTCAAGCTGTTGGACAATGATGAAGTCATCTCAATGCTTTCCTGGGACTGGAGAATTTGCTTCCAAGCTGACTCAGAGAGTTGCTGAAGCCTCAGAAGATCCACTTCTAAACTCATTTATTTGCTGCTGGCAGGCCTGGGCTATTTGCCATGTGAGCCATCTGTAGGCTGCCTGAGTGTCTTCAAAACATGGTAGCTGATGATCTGGGAGACAGAGCCAGAGTGCCCAAGATGGAAGCCACAGTCTTTTTATAACCTAATCTTGGAAATGACATCCATTGTTTCTGCCAGTTGATTGTAGTGAATTGATAAGTCTAGCAATACTCAAAAGGAGGGCAATTAAGCACAGGCATGAATACCAGAAGATATGGATGATTGAGGGCCATCTTATAGGCCTACTCCCACGACAGGCTATAGCTGCAACAATGGGCTCAAACAGATCAATGATTGTGAGAATGTGTAGGACCAAGCCAATGTTTGGTTCTGTTGGGTAAGATGGCACCATGAGTCAGAGAAGACTTGAAGGCAGTAAACAACAATAACAATCATAACAGACTAAGACCACAGAATCTATATTTATAACAATATTCTCATAGAATTCATATGCCAACCATATAGTTTCAGAATCTATTAAATCGACTGAAAAATTTGATAAGTGGAATCTGGCTGACTCCTTTCAGCCCATGGATTCCTTTTTTCTACATCAATACTTACCAGTCTTTATTTCTCATCTAAGATTATGTAGCTCTCTTTTTTTTTTTTTTTTTTTTCAGGGCAAGATTAGAACTCTGGTTTTCTCAGTTCCTCTGAAGACACAGTTTTCACTCCATTAAACACCCTCTTTCTTTACCCTTAATTTTACCTTAATTATTGAAATTATTCTACTTTGTGTATAACTGTATGAATTATAATTTTGAACAATAACCAAAAAAGTCAGCAAAATCCACTTTGGGAATAAACGCAAATATAGACTATAAAAACCCAAAAACCAAACCCATTGCTATCGAGTTGATTCTGACTCATAGACTATAGTCTATAATAAACTAAAAGATCCAAAGTGATTGTAGTATATAATTTATTTGAGGAAGCTGGCAGAAGACAGTCTTTTGAGAGTGCAAATATAGCTTTTTTTTTTTCTTTACACAATGCATTCCTAAAATGATTTGTATAAACTAAATATCTGTGAATTGAATCACATGTCTGTCAGTTTGTCGTACTGTGGAGACTTGGATGTTGCTGTGATGCTGGAAGCTATGCCAACGGTATTCAGATACCAGCAGGGTCACCCATGGAGGACAGGTTTTACCTGAGCTTCCAGACTAAGACGGACTAGGAAGAAGGACCCGGCAGTCTACTTTAGAAAAGCATTAGCCAGTGAAAACCTTATGAACAGCAGCAGAACTTTGTCTGATATAGTGCTGGAAGATGAGGTCCCAGGTTGGAAGGCACTCAAAACATGACTGGGGAAGAGCTGCTTCCTCAAAGTAGAGTCGACCTTAATGACGTGGATGGAGTAAAGCTTTCGGGACCTTCATTTCCTCATCTGGCATGACTCAAAATGAGAAGAAACAGCTGCAAATATCCATTAATAATTGGAACCTGGAATGTACAAAGTATGAATCTAGGAAAATTAGAAATTTTCAAAAATGAAATGAAACACATAAACATCGATATCCTAGGCATTAGTGAGCTGGAATGGGCTGGTATTGGCCATTTTGAATTCAATGATCATGTAGTTTATAGTCTACTATGCTGGGGATGATATCTTGGCGTTGCATTCATCGTCAAAAGGAACATTTCAAGATCTATCCTGAAGTACAACGCTGTCAGTGATAGGATAATATCCATATGCCTACAAGGAAGACCAGTTAATATGACTATTATTCAAATTTACACATCAACCGCTAAGGCCAAAGATGAAGACATGGAAGATTTTTATCAGCTGCTGCAGTCTGAAATTGACCAAACATGCAATTAGGATGCATTGATAATTACTGGTGATTGGAATGCTAAAGTTGGAACAAAGAAGAAGGATCAGTAGTTGGAAAATATGCCCTTGTTGATAGAAACAATGCTGGAGATCGAATGATAGAATTTCGCAAGACCAACGACTTCTTCATTGCAAATACCTTCTTTCACCAACATAAAGGTGACTACACACATGGACCTCGCAAGATGGAATGCACAGGAATCAAATTGACTACATCTGTGGAAAGAGGTGATGGAAAAGCTCAGCACTGTCAGTTAGAACAAGGCCAGGGGCCGACCGACCATCAATTGCTCATATGCAAGTTCAAGCTGAAACTGAAGAAAATCAGACCAAATCCATGAGAGACAAAATATGACCTTGAGTATATCACACCTAAATTTAGAGGCCATCTGAAGAATAGATTTGATGAATTGAACACTAGTGACCGAAGACAAGAGGAGTTGTGGAATGACATCAAGGACATCATACATGAAGAAAGCAAGAGGTCATTAAAAAGACAGGAAGGAAAGAAATGACCAAGATAGATGTCGGAGGAGACTCTGAAACTTGCTCTCAAACGTTGAGCAGCTAAAGCAAAAGGAAGAATTGATGAAGTAAAAGAACTGAACAGAAGATTTCAAAGGGCGGCTTGAGAAGACTAAGTAAAGTATTATAATGCCATGTGCGAAGAGCTGGAGATAGAAACCAAAAAGGAAGAACACACTCGGCATTTCTTGAGCTGATAGAACAGAAGAAAAAAATTCAAGCCTCGAGTTGCAATAGTGAAGGATTCCACGGGGAAAATATTAAACGACGCAGGAAACATCAAAAGAAGATGGAAGGAATACACAGAGTGTTTATACCAAAAAGAATTAGTCGATGTTCAACCATTTCAAGAGGTAGCATATGATCAGGAAATGATGGTACTGAAGGAAGAAGTCCAAGCTGCTCTGAAGGCATTGGCGAAAAACAAGGCTTCAGGAATTGACAGAATATCCACTGAGATGTTTCAACAAAAGGGTGCAGCACTGGACGTGCTCACTTGTCTATGTCAAGAAATATGGAAGACAGCTTCCTGGCCAACTGACCGGAAAAGATCCATATTTATGCCTATTCCCAAAAAAGGTGATCCAACCGAATGCAGAAATTATTGAACAATATCATTGATATCACACGGAAGCAAAATTTTGCTGAAGATCATTCAAAAGTGGCTGCGGCAGTATATCGACAGGGTACTGCCAGAAATTCAGGCTAGGTTCAGAAGAGGACATGGAACCAGGGATATCACTGCTGATGTCAGATGGATCCTGGCTGAAAGCAGAGAATACCAGAAGGATGTTCCCCTCTGCTTTACTGACTATGCAAGACTATGCAAAGGCATTCGACTGTGTGGATCAGAACAAATTATGGATAACATTGTGAAGAATGGGAATTCCAGAATACCTAATTGTGCTCATGAGGAACCTGTACATAGACTAAGAGGCAGTTTTTCTGACAGAACAAGGGAATGCTGATAGGTATAAAGTCAGGAAAGCTGTATATCAGGGTTGTATCCTTTCACCATACCTATTCAATCTGTATGCTGAGCAAATAATCCAAGAAGCTGGACTGTATGAAGAAGAATGGGGCATCAGGATTGGAGGAAGACTCAGTAACAACCTGTGTTATGCAGATGATACAACCTTGCTTGCTGAAAGTGAAGAGGACTTGAAGCACTTACTAATGAAGATCAAAGACCACAGCCTTCAGTATGGATTGCACATTGACATAAAGAAAACAAAAATCCTCACAACTGGACCAATAAGCAACACCATGATAAACGGAGAAAAGATTGAAGTTGTCAAGGATTTCATTTTTCATGGATCCACAATCAACAGCCATGGAAGCAGCAGTCAAGAAATCAAAGGATGCATTGCATTGGGCAAATCTGCTGGAAAGGACCTCTTTAAAGTGTTGAAAAGCAAAGATGTCACCTTGAAGACTAAGGTGCACCTGACCCAAGCCATGGTATTTTCAATTGCATCATATGCATGTGAAAGCTGGACAATGAATAAGGAAGATGGAAGAAGAATTGATGCCTTTGAATTGTGGTTTTGGTGAAGAATATTGAATATACCGTGGACTGCCAGAAGAACGAACAAATCTATCTTGGAAGAAGTACAACCAGAATGCTCCTTAGAAGCAAGGATGGTGAGACTGTGTCTTACATACTTTGAACATGTTGTCAGGAGGGATCAGTCCCTGGAGAAGGATATCATGCTTGGCAAAGCACAGGGTCAGGGGAAAAGAGGAAGTCCCTCAATGAGGTGGATTGACAGAGTGGCTGCAACAATGAGCACAAGCATAACAATGATTGTAAGGATGGTGCAGGACCAGGCAGTGTTTCCTTCTGTTGTGCATAGGGCTGCTATGAGTTGGAGCCCACTGGAGGGCACCTAACAACAAGGAGGTGAACTAATGTGGTTAGCCATTTAAAGGGAACATTTATTAAAAACAGTTTTTGCAAAGTAAACACCTCCGAGACTTCCACTTTTGCATTTTGCATAACGAATCTGATAAAATTTGGAAAACGTGTGGATGGGAACACAGCTAATTGATTCCTAATTCCACCTCATTATACTTAAATTCAGTGGGACTCTTCCAGCCCTGTTTATAAGTCTTGGTGGATTGTTGGGCTTCTCCTTTACTTTGACTCTGTCAGTCTGTGTAACAACCTTCAGGGCAATTAACTGTGCTTTTGTATGCTAATTATCATTATCCCACTATGCAGCCATTATTATTCAGATGTCCTTAGTTTGAAGCACAATCGTCAATCAGTCACCTAAAACAACTGCATAGGAGGGAGCTTTGGAATGTTGGTCTGAAAGTCCTTACCTGAGCTCTGCATTTTATCATGCTGCATTTCAGCTCTGAACACAAAGCTCATCTTGACACAGTTCTTTTTATAAAAACACTGCTTTATCTGCTTGATTGAAACTAAGTTGAAGCTGTGTCTTTTAAACAGAGGTGGAATATGAGCAGTGCTTTTTATACCTGAAGATCTACTTAGGTACGTAATACATTAAAAAACAAACAAAAACTAATTAGAAAATCAAGGTATATTTTATCTGATTGAGGAACTCCGCCATTGGACGACCTTATTCAAGCGCTCATTTAGAACAAAGAGGGTGATGTTTGTGCGTTTGTTCTAATCCCACTGGATGCAAGGTAGAAGGAGAAAATCGAATCAAATCAGAAGTGGTCAGAAAAGCCATATTTCTTGTTCCTGTGACACTCTTTCTCTTTCCTCCTCCTATCTTAAATCCACTCCCACCAAATCCCCAGGATGTGAGGACAGAAAGATGCCCTTCCTGGAGTTTGCAGAACTGTTGCATGTTGAATTTAATCTGATAATGTATTCCATCCATGTCTCCAAAAAGTAAAAGCATTTTCAGCGTTGATTTCCCTTAAGAGTTATCAGACCTCGTTCAGGTTGGTTTAATGAGTCTAAGAGGTGACCTTGTGTCCACATAGACACTCCTGTATTAAAAGACTAGAGGTAAAACTTCACGTATATGTTGTATATAGTTATGGGGGGGGGTTGGTGGGAGTTATTACAGATCTCTGCTGAGGTGCTATCTGGGCTAAACCCACAGGAGAAATTTTTCAGTGCATTACAGTGATGATTATTTGCAAATCACATGAGCGCCAGTAATTCATTCATGCACTGATACAGAGGTGGGTTTCATTGCAGTGCTACTGAACTTACTTTTGGCTGAGTAAATAGATTCATTTGGAGTATCTCCCCCCAGTGAATTCCAAGCAGGGGTTCTCTGGCAATAAATGGACACCCAACCACAGTCCCGTATGCGAGACGAACACACGTGTGAGGATATTTTCGCCAAAACAAAACGTCCCCCTCCTGGAGGAGGCTGATTCTCCCAAGAACACTTTCCAATCCTGTGACTTCAGTGACAGGCTTTCTTCTTGGCAGAGGTGGCAGTTGAGCATCCTGTCTTCCCTGCGGGATGGAAAAAAGGGACTGGATTATTGGTTGCATTTTAAACAAGCAGCTGTTCTTCTGGGGAGAAGTTGGGGAGGTGCCGATCAAGTGTAGGATTTGATCAGTGGGGGCATGTTGGTTAAATTTTAACTAATATTCCAGCAATATGACCCAAATCTGTCTCCCTCAATAAACAATGTCTGTTTTCCCAACTACATGGTGAACACTGGAGCAGATTCTTAGTTTTCTCTACACCTACTAAGGTATAATGCCCAGTATATAAAAAAAAAAAAAAGTATATAGTAGGCACAAAATGAAGGTTAGAGGAAGGAATGGAAAAATAGCTACAGTATGAAATTTAGAAACACTGTTAAGGGACTTTGCCTGAAATCTTCAAAATACCTTAAAATTGTTCCAATTTCTAGTCCCCTTGGAACAATATGACTACTTCTACTCTTTGTTCTGTGAAATTTGGTATCCAGCCTAAAATACCACTTTTTCCCCTGAATGTGTTAAGGAAAAGCATATATATGCAGGAATATTTTCTGGGGAACTTCTGGCTAGGCATTTAAATGTTATGTGTTTTTACTCACTTATATATATAAATAGATATTGTTTTTTGGTAAAGAGAGTATTTTAATGGACTAGTTGCAGAAAGATAATCAACCTCAAAACATCAAATTGTAAGTCATGGTTCTCATAGGAGTGTAAAAGCTGGCAAAACGAGCAGATGCCATTCATCTTATTAAGCAGTTTTTACCATGGAAAATACGTGCCTCACGAACACTCCAGTTTTGCCAGTATGCCATTATTGGAGAAACATATCAGCCAATGGGGAGGAGGGGAGCTCTGAGTTTAAGCATAGGGAAATCTGAAAAACAAAATGAAACAAACAAGCTGTATTCCTTAGCATTAATCTCGGCATGAAGGCCATGGAATTTCAAGTGGTGAACCCTGGGACCACACCACCACCCTCTATGAACTGAATTTGTCCACTTCCTGAATAGGAATTAAAAAATGAAAGGAAAAGCTACTGTGTGAACTAACAAGACAGCTGCATATATTTGTAGGAGCTGCGTGTTTCTTTGTTTACAGTAGTTTAAAAATAGTTTTCCAGTTAACATCTTCTCCACAAAATGGAAATGTAACAGTATGTTTACGTGATTGTGTAAATAGTCAGAAGACGTTGATGCAGCTCTGTAGGGCTGAGCAAAGCGCAAGAAGACTGGGGTTCAGCAAAGCCCCTGGGGCTTATTCTCCGTAGTCAGCCCTTCCCTCGTGAGAGGAACCTGGGCTCCTCCTGGAGTTGCTGGAAACGCATTCCAGACGAGCTCGGTTGGGCTGCCTTTCCTCCGACTGTCAGACTCACTTTGCACAGGACTCGTGAGGAGCTGGGGCACTGCTACGAATCTCCGCGGTTATCCTGAGGTTTGGAATTGAGACTGGAAGGGAGGTGGCATTTCTGCGAGGAAGCAATAGGTTCCTACAGTAGAATGTCCAAAGCACGTGCTTGTGAATAACAAGGTTTTCAATATGCCCCACACACCACATATTGATCCTCGTGCCAATGTTATCACAACCATTTCCTTTACCACACATATTCCAGCTTGAAAGCTCACTGCACGGTGAGAATCCAGGTCGGTAATGCCAATGTCCTTAGCCTACGGACAGACAGGTGAAACCTAAAAGCCCCCTCCGTCTGCTTCTTAAGTTCAGGACCCCCACGGCTCAGTAATTCTCAGCCCAGAAACGCGAATATTTCCCCGCCAGGACGCCTTACAGATCTCCCTAATTCCGCGTTGCTGGTAGCCCAGAGGTTTTGGTACCCTTGCAGGTCGCGCCTCCTGTGCCCGGTGTATTCGTCTAGATATTCAGGTTGCAAAGAAAGGCGGTATCATCGCCGTATATCCCCACTAGTAAGCGGCACACCCTCTCTGCGCCCCTGCATGGGAACCAGGTTAATGAAGATTTCCAAGGGCGCAGAGCCCTTCCCCAGTTTCGCGCGCGAGGACTACGAGTCACCTCCCTCCCCCGGGCAGGGCCGGCAGGTGCAGCGCCCCGGCGCGCGTCTCCTCGGACCGCCGCACTGAGCATGCCCAGCTCGGCTGCGCGTGGGCCCCCGCCTTCCCCCAGCCTCTTCTCCTCCCCACGCGCCTCGCCCGCCGGCGTCTGAGGAGCCGGCAGCCTGCGTTCCGCCACGCCGGGTTTTTCAAGCCGCCGCTAAAGCCAGGCGGGAGGGGAGCGCGGCTCCAGGCAGAGCACCGGGTTCAACACTAGGATTGGTCGCAAGTAGGAAGCTTTCGCCACTACATCGGGACCCTCAGACTGTGCCGGAGTCGCTCTGAGGCTCTTGCGGACGCCGCGCTCGGGTGCTGCGGTAAGTGAGGGGCGAGCTGCCGGGGGTCGCACCTATCTGGGCGCGCTCTCCCGGGGCACCCCGGCTAGCGGATTTCGGGGAAAGAGCACGGTCCTTGAAGGTTGCCGGCTGAAGAGGGGCTTCTCTGGGCGCTGGCTCCTGCAGCGCTGGCCAGGGGCCGTGAGACCGGAGAGCTCTGAGCCTAGCAGCCATGCAGGGTCGGGACAGCGAGAGCTGCGCTCCCTGAGCCCTGGAGGGGGCAGGGCCCCGACGACGCCACCGTCACCCCACGGCGACCCTTCTTTTCGTTTTTAGTCGGAAAATAAGTTTGTTGCGCTGCGAGGCAGCCAGAAAACAAGGAGTCCAGAGCCTGGAATGCTTTGCGAACTCTTAATCAGCTTCTCCAACTCGTTCAGGGTATTGCACCCTCTCTGTGCGCCCTAGCCCCTAACACACGGTTCTTGGCCGGGGTTTCCTTCTGATGTTGGTACCCAGAGGTCGTGATACTTCTGATCTCCCAGCTGCAGCCAAGAGTAGAGGAAGGCAAACTTGAGCTGTGGTTGGAAGGGACTTGGGACTAAGGGAGCAGGTACCGGGTAGCCATGGTGGAAAGAGCCCTGCTTCATGCAGACAGTTTTTTGGTGCGCTCGCTGTGCGCCTGCTCCGTGCTAAACCCTGGGCATCCAGTGGCAAGCCACACAGACGAGGTCCCCGGCGGGAACCTGGTTTCCCCAGTCTGCCAAGGGAGGTTGTTGGGGGCGGGGGTGGCTTTCGCTTCCAGCAACTTCGGTGGATTTCAGTTTTCTTTGAGAAGCAAAGGCAACCGCCTCCTCTCCTCATCGGACCCAGACAGCGACGAGATGTGCGCCAGGCGCCCCGCAGACACCAACCCGCTGACTCTCCAACTAGAGCGGAGGGTTCAAAACCTTTGTGCTTCTCCTCCCTTTATGCCGCGTGTATATATTTATTATTCGTGAAAGGTGTGGAGGCGAGAGTAGGAGGGCGTGGGTTCCTAAAGCTCTCTAAACCAGTCAGGGAGTCTGATGCATGAAAACATTTTGCAGCACAGCGGAGCTGCTGCGAGGAGGCGGCTTAGCGCTACGGGAAGCTAAGGCGGTTGGTTGCACGCCTGGGTCTCCGTATTTGGAGCGAAAAGGCTTGCTGAGGTTGTGTAGGGTGAATCAATGTGACTGATCACCTTGGGTGTATGATTTGCTTGGGAGGGAGGTTATGGTGGATCTGGGGGCGTGCTGGAGGTTTGATTGCACGGAGAAGCCCCTCCCTACCCCTGAAATGAACGTTCATGGAACTTTTTTCTAGTTTTCCTTTATGGAATCAACAGGGGCGGAGGCATGTTTGTCTGAATAAAAAAAAAAATCTTTTAATTGCCTGGGAAGCTCCTGCAGATTACTGTGATGTGTTTCAAGGAGTAACTCCGTATAACTGATTGGCTTGGAAACCTCCATTGAATAATTTGGACTGTGCTTGTATTTTTGCATTTTGTGGCTTATACCCTTTAGGGAGTCTGATCGGAGAGTAAAGACAGTGTAGATATCCTTAGAAGCAGCCCTGCGCAGTAGCATTTCAAGTCCGGCTGATGAGCATGTTCTTTTTCTCTGTCTCTGTCTCTCTACCCATGTAGGTGGAAAAGGACTGTGTGTCATGGACGCAGACACAGTGGGGGTGATTTTGGGTGACATTCATGAGAAAATTCACATTTCACTCATAAGTTTACTGTTGCTTCTTCATCTTGATTTCATTCAAGACTTGGTGTGAATCTCCACAAGGCATAGTGGGAATGGATAAAATTGCTAAGGATCAAAAACAAGTTCCATGAGAATATTATTTTTGCCACCTTATAAATGCTATTTTGTTTATTTGTTTTCAGTTAAACTGGATTCATGGTCCTAAGTTGATGGGGAGGGATCAGGATAAGCGTCATCATTTTCCAGTGTGAACACTGTAGGTTGCTGGCAAGCATGGGACGGCTGACCTTTTTAATTTAATAGGGGCCAAGTTTACTAGAGAAATGATGAATCTGCAGGTCAGAGTTATGTGGAAATTTCAACAAGACAGCTTTCCTTATTTGCAGCCTTTATGAAAGCACTTTTCGGTTCCTTTGACTTGGGGAACTTTGTCTCCTAGAGTCAGTTCAGCATATCGTTCTGTAGTAAGTTCTTACTGGTGAGTGATTTAGAGAACAAGCCTTTCAAATGCCTTTGGATTTTTTGTTTATGCATCCACTTATTTTACCTAGTTCTGTCTTCTCTTTTTTGTTCAGAAGTACGTCTTCTGATTTTTTCCCCCTCTAAGTGCTAAATCTTCTGATTAGATTTTACTCCAATTTAAGTCTTAAAGAATGAACAGTATCTTGATTAATTAAAGCTGCTCAGCAGAAAACTATAGTTCCAATTTTTCTGCCAAGTTTTTCTGATAATACTTTTAACTTGTTGGACTCTTTGTTATAGTCAAAGGCATAAAGACATAACACACATAGCTGTAATCTAGTGTTTTGTGAAAGCTTGCTTTTGTATGATGTTAATTGAATTAACCCACTTCAAATGGGTAAGTGGGGGGATGTATGTACACACAGATGCAGAGAGTTTTGTTGTTTTAAGCTTTCAGTGTTTTAAGCCTGGCAAAGGGGGCAGGATTTATTATCTAGATATACTGGACTTCATATTTTTTATTATATAGTCTTATCAGAAGAAAATGTAACCCTACTTCACTAGATTTTTAAATACATGCTATATATATGTTCTAATATTTAATGTTTTACATATAAGCATAAATATTGCTACATTGATACACTACTGACATTACAAAATGTACACAAAAAGAAACTAAAGGATAAATAAAGTGAAATTATAAACAAAAACTTTAATATTGTCTTCATGTGTTCCAGTGGTTTGTTTTGCACAGCCCCTGGGATGGGCATCTCACTTTAGAGATGATTGCTGATACAGGATTTTTTACCTTTCTCTCCTTATCTCTGACTCTGCTATTCATTGTCCCTGATACTGTAACCAGTTGTAAAACTGCTAGAAATCTGTGCCCTGTAAAAGATGGGTTAAGAATATTTGTTTCCATGTCATAGACTCATACGTGGATCCAGACCAAGCCCACTGCCCTCTAATTGACTCTGATTTCAAAGGGACTCTATAGGACAGAGTAGAACTGCCCCATAGGATTTCCAAGGCTGTAAATCTTTGGGAAGCAGACTGCCACATCTTTCTCCCACAGAGAGAGGGTGGTGGGGTTCAAACTGCTGACCTTTTGTTTACCAGCCGAGTACTTAACCACTGCACCACCAGGGATCCTTCATATGGGGATAGATTGAGGCATAAGAGAGAGAGATGCTTGGGAAGCATCATTCTAGATCTCCAGAAATGAATATACAGAAAAAAAAAAGTTTTAACTTAAAGCATAAAGTCCCAGCAGTGAGGAAGTAAGTAAACCAAGGATTCAATGAGTGAGGAAAGGAATGATACTTTTTATATTGCCATATTGTGTGTAAGGGTTATATACCTTGGAGCAGAATAAGCTGCATCCAGATTTGGTCTTACCATTTATTATATTCAAGATATTGGGCAAGTTATTTCCATAACTTCTGTGAGCCTTCATTTCCTCATGTATTAATATAAAGTGGGATGACACCTATTTGAAGACATTGTGCTAGGGATTACACGTGAAGGTATACAAGAGCCTGACTGCGTTAAACTGGATAGGTTAACAGCTTTAACAAAGGAACCCTGTAAGTATACTGGCTCAGACATGAAATGAATTTATTGCTCATTCATGTTAAGTCTGAAAATGAGTGATCCTGGCAGCACTCCCCCAAGGTACGATTCAAGACCCAGACGTCACACATCCTGTGCCTCTGCCATGTTCATTGGGGTCACCAAGCTCATCTGCATCAAGCCAGTGGAAGGACAGAGAATTGGAGGATGTTAATTGGCAGGACCTAGAAGTGGTACACATAGCTTTTGCTTACATCCCATTGGGCAGAACTCAGTGGATGTATCTTATCTAAAGGAAGATGGGAAGTGTACTCTAGCTTTGTGTCCCGGAAAAAGAGGAAACAGTTTGGTGAATAGCTAGCATTCTCTGCCATGGTAATACCATGTATGATGTTTATTCCATGTTCAATACATGTTCCTTCTCTTTCCTTCCACTAATTCCATTTTTCTGGCAGAAAAACTGGAACAAGTGTAAGAAATGAAACAATAATAGCAGCAACTAATAAACACACAGGACTTTGTCAATTTTTTCAAGCAGTTTATCTTCCTAAAAAACTAAGTATTATTATCTCCATTGTATAGATGAGGAAAACCATACTCAACATAGCTAATAAGTGGCAGAGTGGGGATTTGAATCAGATTCTCTGGCTCCAGAATTCATTTTCCTAACAGCTGCATAATGCTATCCTTTTCTTCTTGCATATATATATATATATATTATTTAAGCCATTGGACCACTTGTTTCTTTTGTCCATGTAAAAAAGTTGCTGGGTGATTTAAAAAATACTAAAAAGAAAAACAAAAAATGATACCGTCTAATCTAAAACATATTAGAGTAGAATTAGATATAATATAGGTTTATTGTGAGTCCTTACCAGGATCAGGAGAAGATACTTAAAGACCCCACTGCAATGCTCTTTTATTTCTGAAAACCAAATTGCTAAGGTCAACTTGGAATCCATTCTGATTTATTAGCTCGAGGAAAAAAGAAGAAAGAATTCTGGATAGGAATGAAGGACATCTAGTTGTGTTTTGTTTCTGAACTTATCTGATGTGTTACTTTGGTTTCGTGCATAACAACAATTCCAGTTCCTTGGAGTAAATCAGACTTCAGACACGAGCCATTTAAATTGGCATCCTCCTACCCAGGCAGATGAAGCCTCTGTGTGGTGCAAATAGCTAACGCATTCCCTGCTAACCAAAAGGCTGGAAGTTTGAGTCTACCTAAGAGGTGCCTTGGAAGAGAGGCCTGGCAATCTACTTCCAAAAAGCCACCCATCGAAAACCCTGTGGAGCACAGTTCTGCTCTGACACACGTGGGGTCGCCATGAGTTGGAGTCTATTCAGTGGCAACTTTTTTTTTAACTAAGGCATGTATAAGAAAACCAAACCAAACTCATTGCCTCCGAATTGATTCCAACTCATAGTGACCCTGTAGGATAGGATAGAAGTGCCCCATAGGGTTTCCAAGGCTGTAAATCTTAATGAAAGCAGACTGTCACATCTTTTTCCCGCAGAGTAGTTAGTAGCTGAGTGCTTTAACCACTGTGCCACCAAGGCTCCTTTAGGCATTTATAATCCTTTCTAAATCAGAAAGCCAACTTTCTCACTTTCCTTAAAGCCTGTCTGTCCTTATAGGTTTGTGAAAGGGGAGTGGAGGTGAAACCATACCCTCACACTAAGTTCCTTCTTTGGAGATTTCTGGTCCCTCCTAGATGAGATTCTCCTCTCTGACCATGCTTCCCCACGCCTTTTCCACCTGCAGCTCCACAGCACCAGCTGCACCCATCAGTCGCCTTTCATGGACCCTGGCATGTGATTTTTCTGTACCTTTGTCTACGCTGCCCCTCTGCTTGGTGTACTCTTATGTCCTTCCCCAGTGTTTATTATAGTTTGCACAATGCTCAACTCTTATGTCCTTCTGCTAAGCCTCTTTCAGTTTTACTGAGGCATAAAGAATGACTCCCTCCTCTGTAAGTACTACCTTTGTACTTTTTTCTGATATCATGAATGTAACACCTGCTACAAAGGTGGCCAGCTCTCCCAGTTTTCCTAGGATTGCGCAGTTCCCAGGATGCTGGACTTTCAGTTTTAAAACCAGGAAAGTCCTGGGCAAACTGGGACAAGTTCATCACCCTACCTACTACATTGTAATAATTCTTATTTCGCATGTCATCCAGTACAATGTGAGTTCCTTGAGACAGTGAACAAGAGCTTGAAATTCTGAGACAGAATTCTTACCAGTTCTTGATTCATTTTTACAAGCTGTGTGATTGTGGATAAGTTACCTAGATTTTCTAGGTTCCAGATTCTTTATGTAATGAGATAATATGTATCTTCTAGGTTTGTTCAGATATTAAATAACATAATAAATCTCTGAGCGTAGTGATGGGTACACTTGTAAAACTGGCACAAGGGTTTTGTGAAAATTACGTGGAGCAGTGCGTGTAAGATATTCAATACACTGCCTAAATCCTAGTAAATCCCACTAAACAGTCGACATTTTTATTGACTGGTTTTATTTATCTTTGACTCTCTTTTACCTAAAATACAGTAGAATCTAAAAATACAATTAAATGCAGAGAGTACCTGTTCATGGGGCATTACTGATATTAAGTGGAGCAAACAAATCAGTGTTATTTGGAAACATTTGAAATAGCTAGCCTCTGAATCATGAAAAAACAGGAGTTGATGGTAGGATTAGTTTCTTTTTAGACAAGATTTTATTTTTCTTCCTTATTTGAAGTCAGAGTCAGCAATTTTAATAGTCTAGGAAGAGAATATTTTCCATATTTTGTAGGGTTAGTTTCAGCTCCTGCCCTTAAAGTCTGTGTTTTTCACTGTGAATGAAATAAAGGTAGTGAGTTTCTGGGAAGGGAGTTTGGTTCCATGAGAAGATGAGAATTGGGAGAGCAGAATTACTGCTGGTTCTATAATGATTTTGAGGTTAGAAAAAGAAAAAAATGCATGCAAAATCTCTTTTGTTCATACGTACCTCTTTGACTCTGGGCTCAACTTGTGTATATAAAATGACTTTGTACCTTGCACAGTTGTACTGATGTGTCACGTAGTCTTGTTGCCTTTGCCCTTCAGGTTTGTCATGGAGGTTTCCAGTGAGAACAGGTGTTGCATGTATGCTTACCTTGAGATGGGTCCAGTTTGGATGAAAAGGAAATTAAACAAATAAACAAACAAAAATGACATGACTCAAATCCCCAATATGGTTATAAAGCTGGATTCTAGGCCCATTGCCATCATTTTGAGTTGTACAAATTTGTATTGTCATCTCTTCAACTATAGAATATAAATACGAACATTTTTGCCTTCAGTGACTCATTTGATTAGCTATTAGCTTGCTATTGATTCTAGACTGCTTGTGGATTAGCAAATTAATCTGGAGTCTGAGCACTATTTTTACTTTATTTAATAAGGTGAATGACATTCTTAAATAATGATTATTTAAGTTACACTCACACTTCCTAGTTAAAAATATAGTATGAATATGGTAATCTAGATTTCTTGGAACTAAGTCATTGTAACTGTAGGTTTGTCTTTAGAAACAATTTTTTAAATGGAAATTCCTATGCAATATATTTCCTGCTTAAAAAAAAAACAGGTCACTAAATGTAATTTCTTTCTTAATGACACATGATCACCATGATGAATGGAATATATTACTTTAGACGAGAGCATGGGCCTTAGATCAGACAGAACTGGATTTGAACCTTGTTCTTCTACTTAACAGCTGTATGATCTTGAGCAAGTTCTTCACTCTTCCAAGACACAGTTCTTTCCTCTGTAAAGCAAAGTTGGAGTTCCTGCAGGTGTAAACAGTTTAAGTGTTTGGCTGTGGCACCTCAGAGGAAGGCCTGGTGGTCTACTTCCCAAAAAAGCAGCCATTGAAAACCCTATGAAGCACGGTTCTATTCGGACACACATGGGGCTGGCATGAATCAGAATCGGCTTGGTGGCAACTGGGTTAGGCTGCCTGAGTGGCAGAAATGGTTAAGTGCTCTACTGAATGGTTGGTGGTTTGAATCCACCCAGAGACACCTCACAGGGAAGGCCTGGCGATCTACTTCCAAAAGGTCATAGCCATTGAAACCCATATGGACCACAGCTCTTCTCTGACACACATGGGGTGTTGACTCCATGGCAGCTGGTAAAGTGAAGTGAATAGGGACTACCTTATGGAGATGCTGCGAGTAAGGCCTATAGGGCAGGCCCACCACCTGGTGGGCCTAGAGAGTGGGGCCACTATCCTAGCGGGCCCACAGGACAGAGGATTATTTTCTAGTCTTAAAATTCAATGGAATTTACCTTGGTGGGATTTGGACTTGCTTGGGAACCATTAACCCCTTTCTCCTCTAGTTTCTCTCTCTTGGGTTGCACGTATCTATCCTATGCGTGTTCCATCATTGTATTTTGGAAGCAGATAATTTGTATATTGTAGATTTCACAGGACCACAGATACAAGTTTTTTCCCCAGGATGGATCGTAACCCAGAGTCTTGCCCATTCCTAATTTAGAAGATGAGATTTGGGTCTTAGAGTTGATACTGGAATGGGCTATATATTTTTTTTTTTTACTTTTTTAATTATATTTTATTTATTTTGTTCTTGTTGAGAATATATACGGTGAAACATACAGCAGTCCAACGGTTTCTACCTGTGCCATTAATAACGTTGATTACATTCTTCAAATCGTGCAACCTTTCTCACCCTCCTTTTCTGAGTTGTTCCTTCCCCTTTAACGTAAATTCATTGCCCCCTAAGGTTCCTATCTGATCTTTTGGGTTTCTGTTATCAATTTGATCCCATATAGACAGTTCTTATAAGAGCATAATGCTAAGAATGCTGGGATGGGGTGAATGTATTTTGCATGTGGAAAGGACATGGATATGGCGGTAGGAGGGCAGAGGGCAGACTGTTAATGGATGGAATTGTGTCCACCCAAAAGATATGTTAACCCTTTGTACCTGTACATGTGACTTTGTTTGGAAATAGGGTTTTTGAAGATGTTATCAGTTAAGTTAGCTTGAGGTCATTTTGGAGAAGAATGGACCCTAATCCTGTGTGACTGGTGTCCTTATACAAGGAGGGGAGACACACACACAGAGACATAGTGCGAGGATGGCCACGTAAAGAAGGAGGCAAAGATGGGGTAATGCTGCAGCTGGAAGCCAAGGAATGTCTGGGGCCACCAGGAGCTGAGAGAGACAAAAAAGGACCATCTCCTAGAGGCTGGGAGGGAGCACGACCCTGCCAACACCCTGATTTCAGACATTCAGCCTCCAGAAGTGTGAGGCAATAAATTTCTGTCATTTTAAGGTATCTACTTTGTGCTACAGATAGTCCCCAACTTAACGTGTTTGAGTTACTATGAACCCCACTTATGACTTTTTTTTTTCAGTACATCTTATTGTCAGTGATACCTACTACATACAGTGTTGTGGCATGTAATTTGCTGATGTTATTATTCTCAGACTTTCACTTGAAGATGTTCAAAGGTTGAATTTATAAAAATACTAATAATAAAAAGCAATAATAATGAAAACTTAAAAAAAAAAAAGGAGATTCAACTTACAGTAGAACTGATTTATGACAAAATCCTTGAAATGGAACCTTGTCAGAACAGAACTTCATTGTAAGTTGAGGACTACCTGTACTTTGTTACGGCATCTCTAGAAAACTGATACAGACTTTGGTATGAGTTTAAGACTTTAGTACAGTGTGATGGCTCGTTCTAAGCACTATGTAAGTTAGCTCTATGCTATACTCTTTATGACTTATATAGAACATAGTGCTTAAAATAAAACAAAACAAAAAACCCGTTGCCATTGAGTCAATTTTGACTCATAAAGACCCTATAGGACAGAGTAGAACTGCCCCATAGGGTTTCCAAGGAGCGCCTGGTGGATTTGAACTGCCAACCTTTTGTTTAGCAGCTGTAGCTCTTAACCACTAGGCTGCCTGGGTTTCCATATTACTTGGATTTGTTTAATTTTTTTTGGTGTTGTTCAAACAATGAATATTGTACTCAGCTGTGTAACAGGATCCCATCTAGTGCAGCTGAGATGTTGGTGCCTGCTTTCTTTCTTCCCTGAGTGTGTGTGAGAGAGAGACAGAGACAGAACAGAGAATAGTTGTATTTGTATGTTTCACATCCATTTTCATCTTTCTGAGCTTCCCGTCCTCCCACTTCCTGTCGGAGGTACTGAGAGGTAAGGTGTTATTTACTATACCACTGTAGAAATACAAAATAATCTTTGATAATATAGCCATATGCATTTGTGATACATCTTGCAGCAGAATCAGTTTGTGAAGATATTCCTGTGTTACAGTTGTGGAATATTGCCTGTCTTACCTGCAGTATAGTAAACTTCACTCAGAAGTATGCTCTGTAAGTACTTGATCTTTACTGTATAAGGAAGTTCCATTTTATTCCTTTAGTATATGTCAGGGTCTTACTTTACCAGTTATAAGAATCTAACTGAAAATTCCTGGCCTTTTCCCTCCGTTTTCTTTTTTCAACATAATGGTCAGAATTCAAGACACTACAACAATTCTAGATACTGTTAGCGTGGTTATGTGTGTGTGTGCACTGTGTAATGTGGGCTCATTACAAATTCATACTTCCATTAACTCTACTGAATTCCTTTATTAGTAACAAATTTCCAAGATATTGTAGTTTATATTATGTGCTATAACTGAAATGAGTACTTTTCTTTTAAAAAATTATTGTTATTCATAAACAGTCTTTTATTCTTCTGAATTAATAAACTATTAGGAGTTTTAGTAATTTTCTTATAATGTGGTTCCTTAAATCAATATATTAAGGATAACTCTAAAGAGGTGCCCCTAGGTGATGTAAACAGTTAAGCACTTTACTGCTAATTGAATGGTTGGCAGTTCAAACCCACCCAGAGGTGCCACAGAAGGAGGGCTTGACAATCTGCTTCCAAAAGGTCACAGCCTTGAAAACACTATAGAGCAGTTCTACTGTACATGCATGGGGTCGCCATGAGTCTGAATTGACTTGATACCAACTGCTTTTAGTTTTTCAGCTCTTAAGAAAAGCAACCTAGTATAATGTACTCCCCAAAATATTGAATCCCACATTTTAGGTTGGGATTCAGTCTCCACTATAGAAAGCATTGTTTTATGTGGTGTCAAGGAAAGGATGTAGACAGACTTGATGCTTCAGATCCTGTCTCTACCACTTACATATTTGTAACATTGGACCAAATTACTTAACCACCCTAAGCTTCATTTTTCTCATGCATAGGATGGGAATATTCTTGTAGAATTGTGAGGACTAAATTGAGTTATATATACACAGAGCCTAGTACTAGACACATAATTATCCTGTCCCTAAAAATGATTTTTATCATTACAATCTTTTTCTTTTAGTGCATTTACTCAATGTGACACGCGTGTTGTGGGTGAAATATTTGAGAGTGATAATTTACTCACTAGAGATTTTGTTCTTTCTTAAAATACTTAGTCAAGTGATTTATATTTGCTCCTGTGTCTTTAGCCACAGGACAATGAGATCTCTCTGGCTGTGTGGAGACAGAGGAGGCAACATTTCCATAGTGCGTTGTTTTATGGTTGACTTTTACAGCGAGCCGCTGTATCAGAACTGAGATGAAATTAGCACCATTTGAGATTTCATTTTGGGGAAATGGTTTTGGCTATGGTCAAGAATCTTATTTATTAAAAGGAATAAATTACCAAACGTGCTCTCATCTGTATTCTTTCTCCTTCAGCTGTATCCCATCATGCCATCCTGTAAAAGCAAATGCTGACATGTGACGGAGTAGAAACATAAAAATGTTTCAAGTTGTATTCTGTTAAATGTGATTGAAAATTTATAAAAGATTTACACGTTTTTTCTCCCATTTGTAAAACTGACAGTACTTGGAAATGAAACTCTGTTTACTCTGGTGAGTAACATTCACTTTATGGTTGCTTTGGATTTCAGAACTTAGCAAGCCTAACAATAATAACTATATATTATTAATATGCCTGCAATGAAAGAGTTTTACATATTTGAGGAGAAACAAGCTAATTTTACTTTCTGTGTGTTTTTATAACTATTAAGTTGTTAAACTTTGTTGGTAAATCTGTTTTAGATGTTTCTCTATTTTTTCCTCATGTGAGGGTTTATTATGTATTTTATGGAACTCAAAACATTTTTATATCACAAATAGTTTTGCTCATAGTTAGTTCAGCATTTAATCTCATTACTTAGATATCTTAGTTACTTTTATGTTTGTATATTTCTAACATGTACAGTGAAAGCTTACTTATTGTTAACCATTGTGTTTTTAACCACTCCCCCACTAATAACCTAATTCCTATGAGGATCTTAATTCACTGATTAAGCTCCTCCCCATACATTTACCTGTATTCTATATAATCCAAGCTGTGGTTTTGTAATAACAATTGGCCTGGCTGAAGTCTTCTAATCATTACTGTCCTAGTGTTCTCTGCCATTAGATTACTCTCATGATGCACTCTAGTTTCTAGATCCTTCTTAGACAAGACTAGATATTTATGTTACCTCAAATAAATACCCTCAATGGAATGAATGACAGAAACTCAGTCATATGTACCTTCTTTTTAAGCTTTTAGATATTAAAAAGAGCCATAGAGACGTAATTATTCTTGTTAGCTGATATTGAGTCAGCCCCCAACTCATAGTGACCTCATGTGCAAAGAGGTTTCCTTGACTGACTTTCAGAAGTAGATTGACAGGCCTTTCTTCCTAGTCTCTTAGTCTGTAAGCTCCACTGAAACCTGTTCAGCATCATAGCAATACACAAGCCTTCAATGACAGAAGATGGTGGCTGTGCTTGAGGTGCACTGATCTGGAATTGATCCTGGGTCTCCTCTCCCACATGGAAGGCGAGAATTCTACCACTGAAGCGCCAGTACCCCCAGAGACATGATTAGACTGATAGATTTCACTGACCCAATCACCTGAATTACACAGGTTAAGTAACTGAAGGGAATGGAGGGTCTCTTTCCTTCATATCTGAAAACAGTGTAACTAATTTTCAACAACAGAGGTTGTTTGAGTCCTCTTTTTCCTCCTTAGTGTTATGCATCCTACTTCTCCTTGACCAAGAACGTGAATTCTGGCTGTCCCAAGTATGTAGTCTAAGTACAGTATAGTTCAGCAAGGACTCTCATTCAAATAGGAACTTTGCCCCTGGCCTTGACATTATTGTAATCCATAGATTGACATTCCTGGGAGTTTATGAGAAATGTAGCCTCCATCCCAGGCCTACCAAATCAGAATCTTCATTTTAACAGGCGATTTGTGTGCGTGTTAATATTGGCAGCCATTGATTTACATCATACTCTTAAATAACTGCCCGCTTCCCTGCTACTGGGCCTAAATGTCAACCATATATTGAACATTCTTAATTGTATATTAAGGATTCAATAATGAAGGAGTAAAGAGAAGTACAGTAGAGTTTGGCCAAAGGATGATCAGAGTCTAGTGGAGTCAATAATATAGGTATACAGAAATTTTCAAATGTAAAGATAGAATCTAGTCAACATGAGTAAAGTGACAGTGTCTTGGAAATTATTGGAGAGAGGCTTTATCATGTAGTGGGCACATGTTTTCATCATTTTATGCATGATGCCCTTAGTCGTAGAGTACTGCAAGCCATTGCTCCTTTTGATGATGGTCAATTGGGACCCCAAGTCCCATATCTACCTTCTTACCATTGGTGTAATTCATCAACTTTTTGTGAGCACCTCTGCTGCCTGTTTTATGGATAGAGTTCTAGTATATTCATATGCAGAGACATATTACATGTACTTTCAAGAAGCTGTTTGCTTGATGTAAAAAGAAAACTCAGTAATGATTGCATTTGTGTAGATATTATGGGAAGGGATTTATAATTGAGACCAAGTGGAAAGATGGGCAGGGTTTGCAGGTTGGAGTTGGAAAGCACTTAAAAGAGATGGTATAGTGGGCACAGTGGCACGTTCAGAGAATGGCAGAGATCTGGGTGTGGGTGGATACTAGGGTATGGGAGGGTGGCAGCAGAGTCTTTGCATTACACAATTTCCCAGACTAGAATGTGGATGCTGCCTCCAGAGTTGGGCAGGGAACAGGCAGTGACAATGGGTTGGCATATCATGGAGTTGTGCAAAGTAGCATCTCTAAGATGTGAGACATATTGGGGGAAAATAAGATATTTGGGTGATATTTTTAGGCCAAAGGAAACCACTATAAGATTTGAAAAGGTAGGGTGACATGAGAGTGTTAAATTTGAAATATTCATCAAAATTCAAGGTAAAGACCTGGTTGAGGGGTTTGGGATACTATGTGGATAACATCCATAACCTGTCTAAGTTTTTAGATTTATGCCTGACCACATCTTGTTCTTATTTCCTATTCTGTTTCATGTTAATTATGTAAGATAATAGTAAACTAGTATACAAGTACATTTGCATTTTATTATTATAAAATATTTATACCTGTTTAATGCATTACATATTTAAACCCAATATGCATAAGAATTAACAAGCAATTTGGGCATTAAATTAGAGAACTAAGAAAATGAAGAAACAACACAGGTTATTATGCATATAAAAAAAAAAATAAAAAAGACCTCACAAGGCAATTACATGCTTTGCTATTGTAGTGTGAGAAGAATTATCCTCATGGCTATAGTTTACCAGATGGACAATTTCAGTTGCATATAGGACACTTTTTTATTTCCTCCTATTTTAAAGCAGATTTGATTTGGAATATCAGAGGTTTACATGGACATGGCAAGGTATGCAGGGCCCATCTGCTCTCCAACATATTTTCTGGTTTCATTCCATGTCTCTGTCCTGTGACTGAGGCGCATTCCTTTGCTAATAATATTTGCTGTCCTTAGACAGTAAGGGGAAACAAATGCTGTTTGAAAGCATTTCAAGTAGCGACCATTCATACTGCAGTGGACATTTTTTCGTAACAACAAAAAGTCTTCTACTGTTGGTGGTCTTGTTGGGTGACGAACTTAGAGCTCTCCCTCCCACTAGCGGGACTAGGAAGTGGACTGGGAGTCCTTGGCCACTTCTTCAGGCAGGCCCTTCCTCTCACTGCCCTGATGTTGGCATATGACAGAACCTTGGATTATCGGAACCCCTCTCCTCCTTATGTAGAATCTTGAGCTTGGCACCATAAAGATTGAAGACGTAGTTCACAGGATTTATTCTTTTTCATGTGGCAGTGTCTGAACAGAGTTTTTGGAGCTGCCAATTCTCCGATACTTCCATTCTATGAGCTCCATATATCTTTTTGATAGATAGATATACCAGTTCCTGTCAAGTTTATTCCGACTCTTGGTAACCCCATTTGTGTCAGAGTAGAACTGTACTCTGAAGGGTATTTGATGGCTGATTTTTTGGAAGTAGATGAACAAACCTTTGTACTGAGGTGCCTCTGGGTTGGACTCAAGCTTCTAAACTTTTGGTTAGCAACCGATCATGTTAAGCATTTGCACCGCCCAGGAGCTCCACCCTTTTTATAGAGTCCCCTTTTATTTAGGTTCCCAGAGTTGGTTATTCTTGCTTGCAGCTAAATAATTGTAAAGAAAAATGGATGTTCTCCCAGAATTTGCACATGTTTGAAACTGCTTCTTATCTTAGGAATGTTGTCAATACAGACATATAGGTTACTTTTCAGGGTCATCACTATTTAGCTTGAGGCTTCTCTGGGAATTTGGAAATTCTTCCCCTTGGACAGCATGTAATATTTTCCTCAGTTTACAGTGAGTAACTCTTATCCTAGTGTTCTGCTGAAGCGGGGAAGATGTATGGAATTTGGTGTGCAAATTCATTTGCCTACCTCTGGTTGTCAGGTTTTGGTAAGTGACTTTATTTAAAAGGAGTTCTAACAACTCATATAATTACAGATGGTAAAATTCCTTTTCCTAAGTTTTTGCCTTCTCTGAGTAATTCACACTACCTAGCACCTTCTGGGAAGCCCCGGTGGTGTGGTTAAGAGCTACTGCTGCTAACCAAAAGGTCAGCAGTTGGAATCTACCAGGTACTCCTTGGAAACTGTATGGGGCAGTTCTACTCTGCCCTATGGGGTTGCTATGAGTCAGCATCTACTCAAAGGCAGAGTTTGTTTTTTTTTTTGGTAGCATCTTCTGATGCATCATAAGATCAACACCCGAAATGCCCTTCTAAATATAGCCAGTACTTATGGTCTCTTCTGCAAACGTGTTTTTGTAGGCTCTATTATCACAGTAGAAAGCCAACACTTGCTTTTCGTGGCTGTCTGAACACTGTTCATTGTTGACTCTGGGTACCATGAGTCTTGGTATTTAAGCGCTGAGACTTAATCTTTTTCCAGGGTGCCTTATAGTAGTAGTCTAAGTGTAAAAAGTCTCTGGGCTCAACTCAGGGCTTGCTTTCCTGGTTGAGTTGGACTCCAGACCTGATGATATTTTAGTCCTCTTTCATAGGTAGTTGTTCACCAGCATCCTCTTACTGAGCTACAGTTAGAAGCAAGGAATCATAGAAGAGCTGGCGTCTGATATAAAGACACCTTCTCTGTCGTCAACTTGGAAATGGAAGAGGTAAGCCACGACTATGGGACTGAGTGTAAACTCTAGGATAATTGCTACAAAATGTGATACTCAGAACGACCTGGGAGCTTTAGATGAAAATAAAGACCCACAACCCTACTACAGAGGTACTGAAGTAGACTATTGGGGATGAGTTTTGTTGTTGTTAAGTATTGTCGAGTCTGTTCTGACTCAAAGCGACCTTATTACAATAGAATGAAATACTGCCCAATCCTGCACCGTCCTCACAATAGTTGCTATTCTTGAGCCCATTGTTGCACCCATGGTGTCAGTCCTTCTCATTGAGGGTTTTGTTCTCTTTTGCTGACCCTCTACCAAGCATAATGTCCTTGTCCAGGGAGTGATCCGTCCTGATAACATGTCCAAAGTGCGTGAGACGAAGTCTCACCATATTCGCTTCCAAGGAGCACTGTGGCTGTACTTCATCCAAGGCAGACTTTATTTGTTCTTCTGGAAGTCCAGAGGATATTCAGTATTTTTCACCAACACCATAATTCAAAGACATCAGTTCTTCTTTCGTCTTCTTTATTCATTGTCTAGCTTTTGCATGCATATGAGGCAATTGAAAGCTCCATGGTTTGGGCCAGTTGCACCTGAGTCTTCAAAGTGACATTTTTACTTTTTAACACTTTAAAGAGGTCTTTTGCAGCAGATTTGCCCAATGGAATCCATCGTTTGATTTCTTGACTGCCGCTTCCATGGGTGTTGATTGGGGATCCAAGTAAAATGAAATCCTTGACGATTTCAATATTTTCCCAATTTATCATGATGTTGTTAGTTGTTCCAGTTGTGAGGATTTTTGTTTTCTTTATGTTGAGGTATAACCCATACAGAAGGCCATAGTCTTTGATCTTCATCAGTAAGTGCTTCAAGTCCTCTTCGCTTTCAGTAAACAAGGTTGTATTATCTGCATAATGCAGTTTGTTAATGAGTCTTCCTCCAATCCTGATGCTGAGTTCTTCTTCAAGTAGTCCACCTTCTTGGATTATGTGCTCAGCATACAGATTGAATAAGTATGGTGAAATGATACAACTCTGGCACACACCTTTCCTGGTTTTAAATGACATGATGTCCCCTTGTTCTGTTGGAAGGACTGCCTCTTGCTTTGTGTACAGGTTCCTTACGATCACAGTTAAGTGTTCTGGAATTCCCATTCTTCAGAATGTTGCCCATAATTCGTTATGATCTACACCGTTGAATGCCTTTGCGTAGTCAGTAAGACATAGGATAAACATCTTTCTGGTATTCTCTGCTTTCAGCCACAATCCATCTGACATCAGCAATGATATCCCTTGTTCTACATCCTCCCCTGAATCTGGCTTGAATTTCTGGCAGTTCCCTGTCCGTGTACAGCTGCAACCGCTTTTGAATTATCTTCAGCAAAATTTCACTTGTGTGTGATATTAATGATATTGTGCGATAATTTCCGCATTCTGTTGCATCACCTTTCGTTGGATTGGGCAGAAATATGGATCTCTTACAGTTGGTTGATGAGGTAGCTGTCTTCCAAATTTCTTGGCATAGACAAGTGAGAACATTCAGCGCTGCATCCCTTTGTTGAAACACCTCAATTTGTATTCTGTCAATTCCTGGAGCCTTGTTTTTTGCCAGTGCCTTCAGTGAAGCTTAGACTTTTCCCCTCAGTATTTTTTACCATTGGTTCTGAATCATATGCTGCCTTCTCAGATGTTTGAACATCAACCAGTTCTTTTTTGGTGCAGTGACTGCATGTATTCTTTTCATCTTCTGATGCTTCCGCATTTTTCAATATTTTGCCGATTAGAATCCTTCAGTATTGCAACTCAATGCTTGAATTTTTTTCTTTAGTTCGTCCAGCTTGAGAAATGCCGAGCATGTTCTTCCCTTTTGGCTTTCTAACTCCAGTTCTCTGTACATTTCATGATAATATTTTACTTTGTCTTCTTGAGCTACCCTTGAAACCTTCTTTTCAGCTCTTTTGCTTCATTTTTTCCATTTGCTTTAGCTACTTGCTGTTCAGGAGCAAATTTCAGAGTAACTTCTGACATCCATTTTGGTCTTTTTTTCTTTTCTGTCTTTTTAATGTCCTTGATGTCATCACACAACTTGTCTAGCCTTCATTATTAGTGTTCAGTATAGCAAATCTATTCTTGAGATGGACCATAAATTCAGGTAGGATGTACTCAAGGTCATACTTTGGCTCTCCTGGACTGTAGCACCTCTATATAATTTCATATGCATGCAAAAGCTCAACAATGAATGAGGACCTAAGAAGAATTGATGCCTTTGAGTTATGGTGTGGGCAAAGAATATACCATGGACTGCCAAAAGAACAAACAAATCTGTCTTGGAAGAAGTACAGCCAGAATATTCCTTAGAAGCAAGGATGGTGAGACTATGTCTCACATACTTTGGACATGTTATCAGGAGGGACCAGTCTCTGGAGAAGGACAGCATGCTTGGTAAACTGGAGGGTCAGCAAAAAAGAGGAAGACCCTCAACGAAATGGATTGACACAGTGGCTGCAACAATGTGAGGATGGTGCAGGATCAGGCAGTGTTTTGTTCTGTTGTATGTAGGGTCACTATGAGTCAGAACCAACTCAACAGCACCTAACAACAACAACAAATAGAGGTACTGAGTTAGAGTCTATGAGTTGAGGTTTAGGTAGCTGTATTTTTATATAGTGTACTCAGCCAGGTTTGGGAACTAGAGCATATTTTTCATGATATAAATAGGATTCCATTAAAAGTTTTTCTTTACACACATGAGCTTAGGGAATTTTTAGAATTTCTCAGAATCTTTACATGCATTGTGAAACACATGTTTCTGAAACTTGAGTACATAATAACTAGGGCTTCAAACGGATTCTTCACCGTTCAGTTATGGCTGAGGAAGTGATCAAGAACAGGGCTGAATTTTTAGAATTTGGGTTAACTGTAATGGTAGCTGGAACAGGAAAAATTATAGGTTCAAGCACTGTTAGAAACTTAATCCCCTTCTGAGAAAAAAAAGGGTAGTGTACATGCTGCATAACAACTAGACCTCTTGCTTATAGGATTTTGAGCAGAGTGGGAAACAGTGGTGCCCTGCTCAAAAATGGTGACTAATTGAGTTGCTTTGTATGTATGTCACTCTCCACAGTCCTGGCAATAATCCAGTCTCATGCATTAGGCTCCTGAAAGGGCTTACCATGCCTCTGCGAGTTACTCATTCCAGGGCTTTGACCCAGAATTTTTCCCGTTCCAGTTATTATTCAGGATCACCCAAATTGTAAAAATTCAGACCTGTTCTGGTTCAAACCATTTCAAAGCCCTGGTAACAACCCACCTCACCTGCATGAATCATCTACGTAACATCTAATGTCACGGCTCTCAATTCGGGCTACTTATTTGAATCATCCGATTTAATTGGTCTGCGGTGGAGTAGGTCTTAGTAATGGAATTCTTTTAAAGCTCCTCACATAATTTTATGGGGTGCATCAGGGCTTAGGACCATAGATTTTATGGGTTATTCTTAGGAATACATTTTGGAAAACTTGAACTTAAAGTGTTCCGTATCACCCAATTTTTCATTGTTTCATATCTATCATGTGGTTTTATTCAATTTACATATACCCCATATCATATATTTGAGAGTAGGTTTTTATATTTATTTTTCCCCGTAATTATGTTAGAAACTTCTTTTTAGAAGGAAATTTCCCAGAGTCATTGAAGATACTGTATTAGAAAAAAAGAATATGGGTTTTTTAAGTGAATTCTAAGAGGACGTTGGCGGTTCAGTGGTAGAATTTTTGCTTTTCATTAGGGAGACTTAGGTTGGATTTCTAGCCAATGCACCTTGTACTCAGCCACCACCTATATATCAGTGGAGGCAGTGTATTGCTGTGATGCTGAAGAGGTTTCAGTGGAGCTAGCAGACTAAGATCAACTAGGAAGAAAGACCCAAAGATCTAGTTCAGAATATCAGCCAGTGAAAACCCTGTGGATCACAGTGGTCTGATTGGCAACCAATGATGAGGATGGTGCAGAACTGGGCAGCATTTCATTCCATTGTACATGGGTTCGCCATGATTCAGGGTCAACTAGATGGCAGCTAACAACAAGTGAATCTAGTCATAATGAGTAACATTACTGGCCAAGTTACTAAATGCATTTTATTGTGTCACTTCTTTTAAAGTTTATAATGAGCCTCTGAGCTAGGTGCTCTGATTACTTCCAGTTCCTATGTGAGAAAAATGAGAATCAGAGAGGGTTAGTAACTTGATTCAGGTCATGCAGCTAGTGAATGATAATACTGATGTCAGATCCCTGGTATGCCTGACTGAGTTAAAGCTCTTAACCCATTTGGAATCCTGGCTAAGGCATAGATTTTCATGTTCAATGATCAGTGTATGGCTGCAACACGTCAGAATCTACACATTGCTTTCAGGACTACACTTAATTGGAAGGAAGGTAAATATATATATGGGTTTGGGAAGGCCTTCTAAATGTTAAGAACCTTTGCAAAAAAAGATTTCCAACCAAACATTGGTATATGAATGCAAATATAATTTTTATAGTTGTAGATTGGTTATTTGTGTATGTAAAATGTTATATTTTTAATTAGTCTGCATATATTTGAATGGTCAAAATTCACTGCATAAATATATTTTTTGTAAAGATAAGTTTCCAAATATGGCCCAGCCCCTAGAAAAAATTGAGTTTGATAGATTTTTGTTACTCTGCCCACAAATTTAAGCAAAGGGAGAGGAATGATTTTGACTACCAGCAATAAAAATCATTGAAGGGGATTTATGTATGGGTCCAAATGCATGCTTATTAGTCACTCAGAACATGATGTTTCATTTTAAAAGTACATGCCTTTGCATTTTGTTATGACATTTATAAAAAAGTTTTCTATTTCTTGCCTTTAATTTTGCTAGAAAAGATAAATTGAGGAAGGTGTAAATGACATTATAGGGTCTTCCTAACCTTATTCTCTCTACTTAAAGAAGCTCTCCCATTGTTTTTCAAAGAATTTTACTTGGACATCCTTGTGCACGGAGTTGCCGTCAGACTTTTGAAGAATGATGAGTGATGGATAACAGCAGATCATTTTACCATCTCTGACATGTTTCCACATAGATTGGGCAATTTCCAGAATGCCACTTAGAGTAAATAGGGGTACAGAAAGATCAAAATGGAATTTGTCACTCCCTTCAAATTGGTATGTATTACAGGTTTTCAGGTGTAGCTTTTGTGTTCTAGTCTAGGTGGGATTATTTAGAAAAATGTGAATGGAATCTCCTTCTAGAATACATTTTTTTTATCCATTTAATCTCGATATGCTGGGCACTGCTAAGACCTATGCCCAAGTTAGGTCCTGCGGGTAGAAAGGAGAAGAAGTTAGACATGGAGCTTATGGTCTGATAAGAGATACTGGGGGAAAAAATGTTAAACAATGAGTACTTTAAATGCAAAAATTATAAACTGAAAAAGGCACTCTGAAGGCAAGAGAGAAAGTGCTGAGATGGAGAAGAATGTGGGAAGGATTTGCCTTAGATGATAGCACTGTTGAGGAAAGCTCCTTGTTATTGTTGTTGTTAGGTGCCGTCGAGTCGATTCTGACTCATAGCGACCCTATGCACAACAGAATGAAACACTGCCCGGTCTTGTGCCATCCTCACAATCATTGTTATGCTTGAGCTCATTGTTGCAGCCACTGTGACCATCCACCTCATTGAGGGTCTTCCTCTTTTCTGCTGACCCTGTACTTTGCCAAGCGTGATGTCCTTCTCCAGAGACTGATCCCTCCTGACAACACGTCCAAAGTGTGTGAGACGCAGTCTTGTCATTCTTGCTTCTGAGGAGCATTGTGGTTGTACCTCTTCCAAGACAGGTTTGTTTGTTGTTTTGGCAGTCCATGGAACATTCAGTACTCTTCGCTAACACCACAATTCAAAAGTGTCAATTCTTCTTCGGTCTTCCTTATTCATTGTCCAGCTTTTACATGCATATGATGCAATTGAAAATACCATGGCCTGAGTCAGGCGCACCTTAGTCTTCAAGGTGATGTCTTTGCTTTTCAACACTTTAAAGAGGTCCTTTGCAGCACATTTGCCCAGTGCAATGCGTCGTTTGATTTCTTTATTGCTGCTTTGGTGGGTGTTGATTGTGGATCCAAGTAAAATGAAATCCCTGAAAACTTCAGTCTTTTCTCCATTTACCATTATGTTGCTCATTGGTCCAGTTATGAGGATTTTTGTTTTCTTTATGTTGAGGTGCAATCCATACTGAAGGGTGTGGTCTTTGATCTTCGTTAGCAAGTGCTTCAAGTCCTTTTCACTTTCAGCAAGCAAGGTTGTGTCATCTGCATAACACAGGTTTCTAATGAGTCTTCTTCCAGTACTGATGCCCAGTTCTTGTTGGTATAATTCAGCTTCTAGGATTATTTGCTCAGCATACAGATTGAATAGGTATGGTGAAAGGATACAACCGTGACGCACACCTTTTCTGACTTTAAACCAATCAGTATCCCCTTGTTCTGTCCAAACAACTGCCTCTTGATCCATGTAAAGATTCCTCATGAGCATAATCAAGTGGTCTGGAATTCCCATCTTTAGCAACGTTAGCCATAATTTGTTATGATCCACACAGTCGAATGCTTTTGCATAGTTAATAAAACATAGGTAAACATCCTTCTGGTATTCTCTGCTTTCAGCCAGGATCCATGTGACATCAGTGATGATATCCCTGGTTACACATCCTCTTCTGAATCCAGCCTGAATTTCTGGCAGTTCCCTGTCGATACACTGCTGCAGCCATTTTTGAATGATCTTGAGCAAAATTTTGCTTGCGTGTGATATTAATGATATTGTTCTATAATTTCCACATTCGGTTGGATCACCTTTCTTGGGAATAGGCATAAATATGGATCTCTTCCAGTCAGTTGGCCAGGAAGCTGTCTTCCGTATTTCTTGGCATAGATGAGTGAGCACCTCCACCACTGCATCTGTTTGTTGAAACATCTCAATTGATATTCCATCAATTCCTGGAGCCTTGTTTTTCACCAATGCCTTTAGAGCAGCTTGGACTTTTTCCTTCAGTACCATCAGTTCCTGATCATATGCCACCTCTTGAAATGGCTGAATATTGACTAATTCTTTTTGGTATAATGACTCTGTGTATTCCTTCCATCTTCTTTTGATGCTTCCTGCATCATTTAATATTTTCCCCATAGAATCCTTCATAATTGCAACTTGAGGCTTGAATTTTTTCTTCAGTTCTTTCAGCTTGAGAAACGCCAAGTGTGTTCTCCCCTATTGGTTTTCTATCTCCAGCTCTTTACACATGTCATTATAATACTTTACTTTGTCTTCTCGAGCCTCCCTTTGAAATCTTCTGTTCAGTTCTTTTACTTCTTGGTGAACATGAATTTTGAGATCTGAAACTTTAGGAGAAGCTAGCAATGCAAATAATCAGAGAAGAAAGTTCCAGGCAAAGAAAGCAGCATATACAGGGTTAGGAGGCAAAGAAGATCTCGATTCATACCTCAAGACAAGATTTTATATATAAAGGACCAAATTGGCAATGGTCCAGGAGATCCTTACGCCAACCTGAGTGAAGGGGGATGTTGGGAGTTGAGGCTGTAATAACTGATGTCAGAGAAATGATGACACTGGAAAATGAAAGCAGTTTACCTGGGTTCAAGTTTGAGAATATATTAAAGAGGAAACATGTTTTACAGTTTGCTGGTTTTAGAATATGTTTAAATTCCATATTATTAAACCATAACATGAAGCCTTTATGCAATAGATAACAATTATTTAGTGTTGGTATGCTATCATGAATGTGAATTACCTTCTAAGGCTAGTTCATGGATGTTGTTGTTTGCTGCTGTCCAGTTGGCCATCGACTCATGGTGACCCCATGCACAAGAAACAAAATACTGCCAGGACCTGTGCTTATTCCCATACTTGGTAGTGGATTGGACCCTTTGTGATTTATAGGGTTTTCATTGGCTGATTTTTAGAAGTAGATGGCCAGGCCTTTCTTCCTAGCCCATCTTAGTCTGAAAGCTCCACTGAAACCTGTTCAACACCGTAGCAACATGCATGCCTCCACTGACAAATGGTTGGTGGTTGTGCAGGATGTTTGTCTAGAAACCTTAAACATTGATGTGTAGTATTACTGCTTTGGGAGGCCACCTATACTTTGAGAGCTTATTTCAACATCTGAAGTTGAATTTGTGAAATTTAAAGATATGACTAGTTCTTCTAATTTTTTTTCAAATTCTTTCCAGAGGCTAAGAAGGTCAGTATAGTACTAGATATGGTGATTACATTGTTTCAAGTGTAAGAAGTTTAAATGCCTCAAGTTCTGTGTGTTCTCTAGTCCCATAGAATTACAAAAGAGGTTACTGTAGGAGTTGTGCTGTATTTAAGGAACCTGTTACTGATGAATATAAGCAAATGTCAAATGTGTAACTTGGCAAAGTCTACATTTAATAACTTGAAGAATTCAAGTGTACAACCTTTTTCTACACTGTTGAAATGAAAAGTTAAGGTAATTGGCCATATCCTTTAAAGAAAAAATCCTGCTACTGATGAAGAAGCAGAGTCTGGGACCTTGATTGATTTGGATTGATTGCTAATGTTGTTTAATTTCCCTGAATATTTTCTGAACTTCCCCTTGCAATTTGCCTGTATAAACTTTTATATCTTTAAATTCTTTTTTCCAGAAAGGTTATATGTATGTGAGTGTGTATTTTAAGATTATAAAAGGGTACTTGATCAAAACCAAGGTCCCTTTTCACCACCTTCTAGTAGCTCTTTACCATAGACGCAATGTTACTATTATTTATCTTTCCAGAGATATTTATTGTATTGGGCAGGTATATGTTAGTATACTTCTTCAAGGAAAAAAAGAAATCTGAGCACCAGCTATAAAAATTGTAGCATAGGGTATATTTTCTTCACTTAATCATGAACCTTAGAGCAGTCCACATCAGTCTATACATAGCTATCTTTTGTTTGTCAATGTTTTGTATTTCCTTTTCAAAAAACCCATTGCAGTCAAGTTGATTGTTCCTCACAGTGACCCCATGTGTTACAAAGTAGAACTGCTCTATAGGGTTTCCTTGGCTGTCATCATCAAGCAAGCAGATTGCTGGGCCTTTCTTCTGTGATGCTGCTGGGTGGGTTCGAACCACAAATCTTTGGGTTAGTAGTCAAGCGCAAACCATTTGCACCACTCAGGGACCTTTTACCCTTCTACTAAGGCCGTAATACCAGATTCCTCTCATTATCATGTTTGTTCTTTACAGTCTTTTGCTACTGTAAGCAGTTCTGTAATCAGTATTTTTTTAAGCATGTGTGAATATATCTGTAGAATAAATTCCCAAAAGAAGAATTGCAGCATCTTAGTCCAAAAGTAGTGCATTTTTAAATTTTAGAGTAATTTTCAGATTGCCCCCCCCAAAAATGGTCACAATTTATATTGTCTTCATAACTTTTCATAACTTTTGTATTGATTCAGTAGCTCCTTAGTGGTTAGCAGGAGTACATTTCATAATCTATTGATATCAACCATTTCCAAAAAGCCAGACAAGAGATCACGTACCCAGGAAGAACAGCTCATATTAGATATCCTTGTACAAGGTTATGCTTGGCAATTGCCCCAATCCTATCCAACTGCAAGGGCTGATTGAGGCATCTTAGTTTCAAGGTTGCCATGTTAACATTTTTAGGCATTAGGTACTATAGGTAAGGCCATGGCATGACTGGACTGGCCACACAGCAGGTGGAAGCCAAGAAAACATGATCTTGGCTTAGGGCAGCATGAGCTTCCGTTACCAAAGTGATAATATAGCTCATCTTTTGGGAACCTGCAGTCCGGATCAGTAAACAGTTAATAATAGCTCCCATTTGCTTAGCATTAACTGTATGCCAAACACCTTTGCATATACTATTTCTGATCTTTACCACAACCCTCTAAGGTGCAAATAATTATACTCATGTTACAATTGTGAAAATTAAAGTTCAGAGAGCCTGATTCCATTTCTGACTATCACGTAGCTAATAATTGGCAGAGCAGGTATTTCAGTTCTCTCCTCTGTACTGTACAAATATTTGTGACATAGCCATCCCTGTTTCCAGAGGAGTTTTCTCTTTTATTTTTTATCAGTGCAGTTGACCATCAGAATCCCTTTGCTTTACTAATCTTTCCACATTAAAAGGTCCTTGCCGATCAATATCCAGGCGGTTTTAGGCAGTGCTCATCTGAAGGATGCCTTTCTTTGGGTGGTCCAGGTTTTGCCTCACTCTTGCTTTTCAGGGATATACTCAGACATTTCTGTGACTCCCACATCCAGCAGTGTTGAGTCCCCTCATGCCACCCACACCCTAATGTTTCTGAACTGAAATCTCAAGATTTATTGAGATGCTATAGTTTCCTAGCACGGCACTGGCTGTAATTAGTTCCTGACATATGATGACTTATTTTTGCAGATTTACTTAGAAATTTACATTGTGTTTTGAGGCTAAGAGATGACTGTTAGAATTTCAGACTTACAACTCTCATCCTGCACCACTTAACACATCAAAACTATGCCGGGGATCACCAGGCATCTTGACGTCATAGCACAGGTCACTTGAAGTCTCTCTCGAAGTAAAAAGGAAATGTGTAGCAAATTAGGAACACCGGATGTGGTACATGGCCAAAATAATTCCTCTTGATTAGACCCTGGTGAATTCTTACATATCTGAACAAATCAGAGGAATTTAAGATGTGGAATAAGGAAAATTAAGAATCCAAGGAGGAGGTGGGGCCGAGATGGTGGAATAGACAGACGCTTCCTACCATCCCTCTTACAACAAAGACCTAATAATAAAACAGGTGAAACGATTATATTTATGACAAGCTAGGAGCCCTAAACATCAAAGGCAAAGTTAGAAAACGGAGTGAATGACAGGGGGAAGGAGAGATGGTTCAGAAGCAGAGAGGAGTTACTGGACCTAAATTGCTGGGATCCCTCAGGCACCATTTCCGAGAGCGGCTGTGGCAGGCTGGTGGTAGCATTCAGCCTCAGTTTCATCAAGGAAAAGCTGCCAGCTAACAGCCTACTCACACCACTGGAATCAGAGAAGAATGGTGCTCTCAGCAAAAGCTCAGTACTTGCATATATTTTAAGGTGCCCCCTGCCCCCAAGCCAGCTTCAGTGGCGGTTGATTTCCCTGGGCCTGAGATAGGTCCCGTTGAGCGTCCTGAGCCATCCTCCTGGCCTTGGAGTAGGAATAAATTAACAACTGGGGGAAAGATAATTTGTCAGCTCCACTAACCAGGGGAGCTCAGGACAGAAGCGACTCCTGCCCAGGCATAATTGGTCCATGGCCTTTGAATACCTTTCCCCCTTGCATGGACCTGTGTGGGCCTATTGCAGAATAGGCCCTTACTGGCAGACTGCAACCATTTCAGCTGTGTGGTGGAGAGGTGCGTGTTTGATATTTGACACTGCTTTGCCTATTAAATAGGGTCCTCACCCACATCAGGGGCATAAAGACTGGTGGCTCCACTCGGGTCACCTAACCACCTGCGACAGGGGTCTGAGGATAGCTGGTACCTCCCAGTCCTTACAACCAAAAGCATTGGGTGCCCATGGTCTGTCTGTAGAACCCACCAACCTGTAAGCTCTAGGGAACAGGGATGTGCTTTCCTCACAGACACTTGGGGGATGGTTCTCAGGCCCCTGCCTTGTTCAGAGTGTGACCCCCTGCTGCAACCAGATACCGGTACCTAAACCAATCACCCCTGCCCCTCTAAGACTGTAGGACAGAGCCTGCACCACACACTTGATGATCAGCTACCTGGACACCTGAGCTGAATTCATACAAGAAAAGTGAATGGACTCCTAGACTGATATACCTGATAACAACCCTAGCCATCTGGTGACAGGATGTCAGAGTTTCAAAGGCAAAAATAATCAAGTTAGCTCACTCAAGCAACCCATCTGGGTATACCAAAACATAACAAAGCAAAAAGCTTGGATACAGTAAGCAAACATAAAATAAACTAACGCAATAACTTACAGATGGCTTGGAGACAACAGTCAATATCAAGTCACATAAAGAAACAGACCATGATCACCTCAACAAGGTCTCAAAACAAAGAATCCAGAGATCTTCTAGATGAAAGTGCATTCCTGGAATTACCAGAGGCAGAATACAAAAAGTTTAATATACAGAACCCTTCAAGACATCAGGAAGGAAATGAGGCAATATGCGTAACAAGCCAAGGAACACACAGATAAAGCAATTGAAGAAATTAGACAGATTATTCAGGAACATAATGAAAAGTTTAATACGCTGGAAAAATCCATAGACAGCAATCAGAAATTCAGAAGATTAATGATACAATTACAGAAGTACACAATAAAAAGTCAGAGGAGCAGAATTGAGGAAGTAGAAGAAGCCATAATTTCTGAACTTGAAGATAAATCACTTGGCACTAATATATTTGAAGAAAAATCAGATAAAAGAATTTAAAAAGATGAAGAAATCTTAAGAACCATGTGGGAGTCTATCAAGAGAAATAACCTACAAGTGATTGGAGTACCAGAACAGGGAGGGATAACAGCAAATACAGAGAGAATTGTAGAAGATTTATTGGCAGAAAACTTCTCTGATGTCATGAAAGATGAGAAGATGTCTATCTAAGATGCTCTTCGAATTCCACGTAAGGTAGATCTTAAAAGAAAGTCACCAAGACATATTATAATCAAACTTGCCAAAACCAAAGATAAGGAGAGACTTTTAAGAGCAGCTAGGGATAAAGGAAAAGTCACCTAGAAAAGAAAGTCAATAAGCTTGGACTACTCAGCAGAAACCACGCAGGTAAGAAGGCAATGGGATGACTTATGTACAGCATTGAGGGAAAAAAAATTGCCAGCCAAGAACCATATATAAAACTGTCTCTCAAATATGAAGGTGAAACTAGGACATTTCCAGATAGAAGTTTAGGGAATTTGTAAAAACCAAGCCCAAACTACAAGAAATACTAAAGGGAGTTCTTTGATTAGAAAATAATATCAGGTATCAACCCAAAACTAGAACACTGGACAGAGCAATCAGATGTCAACCCAGACAGGGAAATCACAAAAATAAATCAAGATAAAAAAATGCTCAAAACAGGGAAACAGCAATGTTATTGTGTAAAAGAGGACAACATTAAAAGAATAAAGAGGGACTAAGAAATGTAGTCATAGATCTTTCATATGGAGAGGAAGACAAGGAAAGTTAGGTTTAAGCTTAGAAAAATAGGGCTAAATATTATGGTAACCATAAAAGAGACTAACTATCCTGCTCATCAAAATAAAATACAAGAAAAAAATTGAGACTCAGCAGAAACAAAATCAAAAACAACAAATACGAGGAAAAGACAATATATAAACTACTCAGAACAAAATGTTAAGTGGGAAAAAGCAACTGTCAACAACACAGACACACAAAAAAGATATCAAAATGACAGGACTAAACTCATATCTATCTATAATACACTGAATGTAAATGGACTAAATGCACCAATAAAAAGACAGAAAGTGGCAGAATAGATTAAAAAACAGGATCCAGCTATATGCAGCCTACAAGAGACACACCTTAGACTTAGAGACACAAACAAACAAAAACTCAACGGATAAAAAAAAATATATCAAGGAAACAACAATCAAAATAGAGCAGGAGTAGCAGTATTAGTTTCCAAGAAAATAGACTTAAAAGTTAAATCCACCACAAAGGATAAAGAAGGACACTATATAAAGAATAAAAGGACAATATACCAGGAGGGTATAACCATATTAAATATTTATGTACCCAGTGACAGGACTGCAAGATACATAAAACAACTCTAACAGCATTGAAAAGTGAGATAGACAGCACCACAATTATAGTAGGAGACTTTAACACACCACTTTCGGTGAAGGACAGGACATCCAGAAAGAAGCTCCATAAAGACATGGAAAATCTAAATGCCACAGTCAACTGACTTGACCTCATAGTCGTATATAGAACACTCCATCCAACAGCAGCCAAGTATACTTTCTTTTCTAGTGCACATGGAACATTCTCTAGAATAGACCACATATTAGGTCATAGAGCAAGCCTCAGCAAAATCCAAAACATTGGAATATTACAAAGCGTCTTCTCTGACTATAAGACCATAAAAGTAGAAATCAACAACAGGAAAAGCAGGGAAAAGAAATCCAACACCGGAAACTGAACAATACCCTGCTCAAAAACAACTGGGTTATAGAAGACATTAAGGATACCCACTGCCGTCGAGTTGATTCCGACTCATAGTGACCCTATAGGACAGAGTAGAACTGCCCCGTAGAGTTTGCAAGGAGCGCCTGGCGGATTTGAACTACCGACCTTTTGGTTGGCAGCCATAGCACTTAATGACTACACTATGACCAGGATTTCCTGACATTAAGGATGGAATAAGGACATTCATAGAACCCAATGAGAATGAACACTTCCTTTCAGAACCTTTGGGACATAGTGAAAGCAGTGCTCAGAGGTCAATTTATACCAATAAATGCACACATCCAAAAAAGAAGAAAGGGCCAAAATCAAAGAATTATCCCTACAACTTGAACAAATAGAAAGAGAGCAACAAAAGAAACCCTCAGGTACCAGAATGAAGCAAATAATAAAAATTAGAGCAGAATTAAATGAAATAGAAAACAGAAAAACAATTGAAAGAATTAACAAGACCAAAAGCTGGTTGTTTGAAAAAAATTAACAAAATTGATAAACCATTGGCCAAACTGACAAAAGAAAAAAAGGAGAGGAAGAAAAATAACCTAAATAAGAAATGAGATGGTCAATATTACAACAGACCCAACTGGAATTAAAAGAATCATATTAGATTACTATGAGAAATTGACATCTAACAAATTTGAAAACCTAGAAGAAATGGATAAACTCCTAGAAACACACTACCTACCTAAACTAACACAAACAGAAGGAGAACAACTAAATAGACCCATAACAAAAGAAGAGATTGAAAAGGTAATCCAAAAACTCCCAACAAAATAAAGCCCTGGTCCCGAAGGCTTCACTGTGGAGTTCTACCAAAGTTTCAGAGAAGAGTTAACACCACTACTACTAAAGGTATTTCAGAGCATAGAAAGGATGGAATACTCCCAAACTCATTCTATGAAGCTAGCATATCCCTGATATCAAAACCAGGTAAAGACACCACAAGAAAAGAAAATTACAGACCTATATCCCTCATGAACTTACATGCCAAAATCCTCAACAAAATTCTAGCCAATAATTCAACAACGTATCAAAAAAATAACTCACCATGACCAAGTGGGATTCATACCAGGTATGCAGGGATGTTTCAACATTAGAAAAACAATGAATGTAATCGATCATTTAAATAAAACAAAAGAGAAGAACCGCATGACTTTATCAATTGATGCAGAAAAGACATTTGACAAAGTTCAACACCCATTCATGATAACAACACTCAGCAAAATAGAAATTAAGGAAAATTCTTCGACATAATAAAGGGCATTTATACAAAGCCAACAGCCAACATCATCCTAAATGGAGAGAGTCTGAAAGCATTCCTCTTGAGATTGGGAACTAGACAAGGATGTCCTTTATCACCACTCTTATTCAACAGTTCGAGTCCACCAGGCGCTCCGTTGAAACTCTGTGGGGCAGTTCTACTCAGTCGTATAGGGTCACTATGAGTTGGGATCGACTCGACGGCAGTGGGTTTGGTTTTGGCTTCTTTGGGTATTCAACAGTGCACTGGATGTCCTAGCCAGTGCAATTAGGCTAGATAAAGAAATAAAGGGCATCCAGATTGGTAAGGAAGAAGTAAAAGTATCTCTGTTTGCAGATGACATGATCTTATACACAGAAAACCCCAAGGAATTCTCAGGAAAACTAGTGAAAGTAACAGAAGAGTTCAGTGGAGTATCAGGATACAAGATAAATGCACAAAAGTCAGTTGGATTCCTCTACGCCAACAAAAAGAACATCGAGGAGGAAATCAACAAATCAGTACCATTTACAGTAGCCCCCAAGAAGATAAAATACTTAGGAATAAATTTTACAAGAGATGTAAAAGACCTATACAAAGAAAACTACAAGACACTACTGCAAGAAACTAAAAGAGACCTACATAATTGGAAAAACACCTTGCTCATGGATAGGAAGACTTAACATTTTAAAAGTGCCTACTCTACCAAAAGCAATCTATAGATACAATGCAATTCCAATCCAAATTCCACATTTTTTAATGAGATGGAAAAACAAATCACCGACTTCATATGGAAGAGAAAGAGGCCCCAGATAAATAAAGCATTACTGAAAAAGAAGAAAAAAGTGTGAGGCTTCACTCTCCCTGAATTTAGAACCTATCATACCACACAGTAGTCAAAACCGCCTGGTACTGGTATAAGAACAGATACATAGAACAATGGAACAGAGTTGAGAATCCAGACATAAATCCATTCACATACGAGCAGCTGATATTTGACAAAGGCCCAAAGTCAGTTAAGTGGGGAAAAGACAGCCTATTTAACAAATGGTGCTGGCATAACTGGATATCCACCTGCAAAATATGAAACAAGACCCATACCAACAAGACCACAAAAACCAACTCAAAATGGATTGAAGACCTAAATGTAAAATCTAAAACAATAAAGATCATGGAAGAAAAAATATGGACAATGTTAGGAGCCCTAATACATGGCACAAATAATATACAAATCATTACTAACAATGCAGAAGAGAAACTAGATAACTGGGAGCTCCTAAAAATCAAACACCTATGCTCATCCAAGACTTCAGCAAAAGAGTAAAAAGATTACCTACAGACTGGGAAAAAGTTTTTAGCTACGACATTTCCGTTTAGTGTCTGATCTCTAAAATGTCCATAATACTGCAAAAACTCAACTACAAAAAGACAAATAACCCAATTAAAAAATGGGCAGAGGATATGAACAGGAACTTCAGTAGAGATTCAGGTAGCTAGCAGATATATGAGGAAGTGCTCACAATCATTAGCCATTAAAAAAAAGCCATTAGAGACATGCAAATCAAAACTACAATGAGATTCCATCTCACTCCAACAAGGCTGGCATTAATCCAAAAAACACAAAATAATAAATGTTGTAGAGGTTATGGAGAGACTGGAACACTTATACATTGCTGGTGAGAATGTAAAATGGCACAACCACTTTGGAAATCGATTTGGCACTTCCTTAAAAAACTAGAAATAGAATTACCATACAATCTGGCAATTCCACTCCTTGGAATATATCCTAGAGAATTAAGAGCCTTTACATGAACAGATATATGCACACCAATGTTCACTGCAGCACACGGTTTACAATAGCAAAAAAATGGAAGCAACCAACAGATGAATGGGTAAATAAATTATGGTATATTCACACAATGGAATACTATGCATTGATAAAGAACAGTGATGAATCTTTGAGACACTTCATAACATGGAGAAATCTGGAAGGTATGCTGAGTGAAATCAGTCAGTTGTAAAAGGACAAATACTGTATAAGACCATTTTTATGATAACTGGAGAAATAGTTTAAACAGAGAAGAAAATATTCTTTGATGGTTACAAGAGGGTGGAGGGAGGGAGAGAGGGAGAGGGGTTTTCACTAATTAGATGGTAGATAAGAATTATTTTAAGTGAAGGGAAAGAACATACAGTACAGGAGTGGTCAGCACAACTGGACTAAACTAGAAGCAAAGAAGTTACCTGAATAAACTGAATGCTTTGAAGGCCAGCATAGCGTGGGCGGGGGAATGGAGACCTTGGTTTCAGGGGACATCTAAGTCAATTGGCATAATAAAATCTTTTAAGAAAACATTCTGTGTCCTACTTTGGAGAGTGGCTTCTGGGGTCTTAAATGCTAGCAAGCAGCTGTCTAAGATGCATTAATTGGTCTCAACCTATCTGGAGCAAAAGAGAATGAAGAACACCAAAGACACAAGGTAATTTTGAGCCCAAGAGACAGACAGGGCTGCTGTAAACCAGAGACTACATCATCCTGAGACCAGAAGAACTAGATGGTGCCCAGTTACAACTGATGACTGCCCTGACAGGGAACACAACAGAGAACCCCTGAGGGAGTAGGAGAGCAGTGGAATGTAGACCTCAAATTCTCATAAAAAGACCAGACTTAATGATCTGACTGAGACTAGAAGGACCCTGGAGGTCATGGTCTCCAGACCTTCTCTTAGCCAAGACAGGAACCATTCCCAAAGCCAACTCTTTAGACAGGGATTGGACTGGAGTATGGGATAGAAAATGATATTGTTGAAGAACGAGCTTCTTGGATCAAGTAAACACATGAGACAATGTTGGCATCTCCTGTCTGGAGAGGAGATGAGAGAGCAGAGGGCGTCAGAAGCTGGCTGAATGGACATGAAAATAAAGAGTGGAGGGAAGGAGTGTGCTGTCTCATTCGGGGAGAGCAACTAGGAGTATATAGAAAATAGAAAGGCGTATGTTAATTTTTGTATGAGAGACTGACTTGCTGTGTAAAGTTTCAGTTAAAGTACAATAAAAAAAAAAAAAAAAAGAATTGTAGGAAAGTTCTAACAATTCCATAAAGACAGGGAAGAAGCCAGAAGCATGAAGAGCAAGTAAGAAGAATCTCCTTGTGGCAAGGCTGGCACACAGAATGAGGATTAAGAAAAAAGGCACTTTCAGGGGTTTGGCAATATTACTATTTCTAAAAGTGTGCCAGAAGGAGTCAGGTAAAAATTCCAACCCACTGACAGGTTTTGGAGAAGAGATGGGAAGAGAGAAAGGGCTGATCCAGCAAGTCTTAACAAGATGGTAGTGGAAGAAAAGATGTTATTGTTCTTCTTAGGTGCTGTCCAGTCGGTTCCGACTTGTAGCGACCCTATGAACAACAGAATGAAACACTGCCCGGTCCTGCGCCATCCTTACAGTTGTTGTTATGCTTGAGCCCATAGTTGCAGCCACTGTGTCAGTCCACCCTGTTGAGGGTCTTCCTCTTTTCCGCTGACACTGTACTCTGCCAAGCATGATGTCCTTCTCCAGGGACTGATCCCTCCTGACAACATGTCCAAAGTATGTGAGATGCAGTCTCGCCATCCTTGCCTCTAAGGAGCATTCTGGCCTCACTTCTTCCAAGACAGATTTGTTCCTTCTTTTGGCAGTCCATGGTATATTCAATATTCTTCGCCAACACCACAATTCAAAGGTGTCAAATTTTCTTCAGTCTTCCTTATTCATTGTCCAGCTTTCACATGCGTATGATGCAATTGAAAATACCATGGCTTGGGTCAGGCGCACCTTAGTCTTCAGGGTGACATCTTTGCTCTTCAACACTTTGAAGAGGTCCTTTGTAGCAGATTTGCCCAGTGCAGTGTGTCTTTTGATTTCTTGACTGCTGCTTCCATGGCTGTTGATTGTGGATCCAAGTAAAATGAAATCCTTGACAACTTCAATCTTTTCTCCGTTTATCATGATGTTACTCATTGGTCCAGTTGTGAGGACTTTTGTTTTCTTTATGTTGAGGTGTAATCCATACTGAAGGCTGTGGTCTTTGATCTTCATCAGTAAGTGCTTCAAATCATCTTCACTTCCAGCAAGCAAGGTTGTGTCATCTGCATAATGCAGGTTGTTAACGAGACTTCCTCCAATCCTGATGCCCCGTTCTTCTTCATATAGTCTAGCTTCTCGGATTATTTGTTCAGCATACAGATTAAATAGGTATGGTGAAAGAATACAACCCTGACGCACACCTTTCCTGACTTTAAACCAATGAATATCCCCTTGTCCTGTCTGAACAACTGCCTCTTGATCTATGTAAAGGTTCCTCATGAGCACAATTAAGTGTTCTGGAATTCCCATTCTTCGCAGTGTTATCCATAGTTTGTTATGATCCACACAGTTGAATGCCTTTGCATAGTCACTGAAACACAGGTAAACATCCTTCTGGTATTCTCTGCTTTCAGCCAGGGTCCATCTGACATCAGCAATAGATATCCCTGGTTCCACGTCCTCTTCTGAAACCGGCCTGAATTTCTGGCAGTTCCCTGTCGATATACTGCTGCAGCCGTTTTTGAATGATCTTTAGCAAAATTTTGCTTGCGTGTGACATTAATGATAATGTTGTGTAATTTCCACATTCGGTTGGATCACCTTTTTTGGGAATAGGCATAAATATGGATCTCTTCCAGTCAGTTGGCCAGGAAGTTGTCTTCCATATTTCTTGGCATGGACGAGTGAGCATCTCCAGTGCTGCATCTGTTTGTTGAAATATCTCAGTTGATATACTATCAATTCCTGTAGCCTTGTTTTTCGCCAGTGCCTTCAGAGCAGCTTGAACTTCTTCCTTCAGTACCATCGGATCCTGATCATATGCCACCTCTTGAAATTGTTGAATATTGACTAATTCTTTTTGGTATAATGACTCTGTGTATTCCTTCCATCTTCTTTTGATGCTTCCTGTGTTGTTTAATATTTTCCCCGTGAAATCCTTCACTATTGCAACTCGAGGCTTGAATTTTTTCTTTACTGGATATCTCACCTCTGGTAACTGTGTCAGGTAAGGTCAACTTGGTATGTTGTTAAAATGTGGTAATCTTTGGTAATTATAGTGTTACCGTTACCATGAATCGGAGTTGATTCAACAACAGTGGGTTTGGTGTTGGTGGGTTTAGTGACTTGGTAAATGGAGAATTCTTTTCTTTTTGCAGTCGCATGTTTCTAAAAGCCTTTGACTGCATAGATTTCAGTTAGGACTTCTAGGTGCCTTGGTGTTTTTGATTGTTTTAATTTAAAAAAACCTCGTCATATTTTGGACTTTCCTCCTGATGCGTAAGATTGGCATTGATTGTGACCCTATGCTGTATCACAGGCCCTTTCCATTGTGAATCCTACTGCAAGGATCCCTTGAGTCTGAACACAGCCATTTGGAGGTCTAAGTATTGAACAATTCCCTCTCTTTATGTAGTATCCTCCGTTGAACGTGTTTTTCTTGAGGGCTGACTGATCCTTATTTAGCTAGAGCCCACAGGCTGTAGTATAATAGGATGGAAAATGAAAAAATGCATCTCTCCTGTTTGTTATGATGTTTTCTTGTCCATCTCCTCCGATAGACGGAGCTCCTGGAGATAATGGACTGTGTTTTCTCTGCGCCAGTGTTCCCAGTAGTAGCATAGTCCAGTGTGTCTCACAGATCATAGTATTAAAGTACTCAGTAAATATGTAAAAAAAATTCTACTTTTAATTCCCTTATCTGCCTCCCCTTCCTGTACTTTCTGGGCAACAAGAAGTGGTGATCAGGGTTTCTAGTAGATTTATGCCTTATGATTAAGAAATATTGATTGAATAATTTTTTTGTCTTGCGGACTTTATTTAATCATTAACTAATAAGATTTATTGAGCACCTTGCAGTTCTTTAGCCCTATACTTGGTGGTGTTAGCTCCTTAGCACATAATAGTTTTGAATGGAATGGTAAATTAGGATAATTTGATATTGTAAAAATAACTGCTGTATAAAAAAAAAAATTATTTTTATAGCAAGGTCCAGAGGAGGAGGGGCCAATTTTACTTTCAACATGGTTAAAAACTCACCAAGTAGTAGCTTTCTTAGTTTTAAATGTGCTTTGCTTCTTTTGGTTGTAAGTATTAAGAGACTTATTTAAGTTCCATTAAGTCATGGAAGTTTATCAGAAATGAAATATAGAAATAAAGAAAAGAGAAATATCTTTCACAGGGAAGGCTCTGTTAGGAATTCTGGGAAAGCTACATGACTGTGGTATACCTGGACATCACCCAGACTGGAGGGTAGTTCAGGAACCAGACCATTATGTGCGATGCTTGTGACTTTTGAAGTCCCTGGGTGGTGCATATGCTTACCATACTTGGTTGCTGACTGAATTGGAGGTTCGAGTCCACATACAGGCTCCTTGGAAGAAAGTCTTGGTGATTTACCTCCAAAAAACCAGCCAATGAAAATCCTATGGAGCACGGTTCTACTCTGAGAGACATGGAGTTTCCATAAGTCAGGATCGACTCAACGGCACCTGTGTTTTTTTGATGTTTGACTTTTTCATAATTAAGAGCAATACCAGTTGGTGGATTCATGTTTCATTGTTAATATGATTTACCTACTTGCTCTGTCTTTCTAACTTTTGTGGATTTCTTGTTTGTTTGTTTGTTTTCTTTCCTGCTGAATTGCTTTGCTGGCTCTTTATAAAGAGAAGAATAGATTGGTTAAAGTAACATCTCCTCAATTTTGGGGGCATTGAACTTGTTAGGAAACCCCTAGTAGACTACTGGCTACCGTGTAGTTTGGTTTCCCTTTATCAGGTACCCACCTCAGCCCCAATTAGCTGTTGGCTGAAGGGGTGGAGTCATGTTCAGAGATAACAAATACATCAGATAACACTCAAAATTACCTTTAGATGATTCATCCACTTGAAGCCTACTGGACACTTTTATTTTTTTCTTCTAAATGAAGAACTGAGTATTTGATCAAATTAAGTGGAGGGAAGAAGAGGTGAGTAACATGATCCTAATATAGTAGAAAATGGATGCTGATTTAACTTGTGTGATGCTCCATAATCCTTTGAGAACAAGCACCATGATTAATGCTAGAGTCTGTTTTATATATATATATATATATTTTTTTTTTTTTGGTTGATTGTTGAAAATCAAGAACATTCCTAAAATACCAAAGAAATTAACCCAAACAAACCCAGTGCTGTCGAGTCAAATCCGACTCATAGCGACCCTATAGAAATTACTGGGGAGATAATTTGAGCCTCTTCACTTTTTACAGCTCTACCAAGAGTTCTGTATATATCCCACCAATTATAGAAGGATTAGAATCTATATTGGAAATACATGCCAAGTTCATTTCAGCTGTGCAGTGCCAAGGATTCTTGTACCTGTAAGATGCTAGAGGTCTGGGCTAAATGAAGCCACATTCATCACTGTTGTAGAACTCTGCCAGTGTTTAAAAGTGGCTATAGGGAATTGTAAGTTATATACTGAATTAAAAGATTGCAAGCTCCACTGGTGTAGCCAAAAGCAAGTTCAACACTGAGTAGCAGCAGACCAGGGGTCGAAGATAACTTGACACTGATTTTTGTTCTGTCTCTGAATGCCATTCTTTCAAGTGGGGCAGAGGAAAGATTAGGTCTATGTTGTTAAAAGATGTTTATTTCCAACTCCTTCCACCATTTCTCTTTCAAATTGAAGGTTTTTATTTTTTTATTTTTCTTTGTGTGTTTCACTGAAACACTTAAAAGAAAGTGACAGGTAACTATACAGGAGAACAAAGAGTCTGTTTGGTAATGATTATGCAGTCAGAGCTTTCTCTGCTTGCAGATAATTTGTGGTTTATTTTTAATCCTATGCCGGTTTCTTTCCTCACTGTTTTATTTACCTGTTGATTGCAACTCTGAATCAGTCAGTCACTCTGGAGTACCTGATGAGTTCTACTCGTTTAAACTGGCTAAAAGAAAACACCTATTTCCAAAATGGAGATCTTGATACTAGCTAATATTTATTGAACTTTTATTATGTGATGGATGCAGTATTTTAAGTTGAATATTCACAGAAACAATAAAAAATAACAATAAAAAATTATTGTTATTACTGTTTTCTAATGAGGAAAGTGAGGGTTAGAAAGTTAGTTAACTTGTCCAAGGTCTGAAAGCTAGTGAGTGGCAGAGGTATTGCTTAGTCCCAGGGAAGCCTACTCAATATTAATCTTGTGTTGCAATGATTACATCAGCAGTGAGAGTTGTGGTCTACACAAAGAGGGATTTTGACAAACAAACATGTATCAGAAGGTCAGCTTGGATGGTAATGTCATCCTAAACCATGTCCCATGAAGATCTTAGAATGTTTAGCCTGTAGTAGAAATTCAGTGGAAGGGGATGGAGTAGATATCTTCAATATATGAAAGACGTTCAAGTGGAAAATGTCTTAGTTTTCTTTAGAACTGAACAGAGGTCAGGACCAAGGCATACTGAAGGAAACCATAGGGAGGCAACTGAGCGAGTGGTTCAGAAATGAATGGGCTGCCTCAGTGTGTACTCACCGCTGGAAACATATCAAAGTAGGCTAGATTTTTACAGGAACCTTACATGTAGAGATTGATTATGATGATATTGTTCTGTAATATATAGAGTCATTATCCAAAACATACTTCAAAGAACACTGAGGAGCTACAGACCAGTTTTTGGGGGGACAAATATTTGGGAAATGTACATTAAATGCCTTTTTTTGGCAATTCATAATATATATTAGCATGATAAAGGCTTGGGAAATTATTTAGGAAAACAGAATAAAACAAAAATCTACAAACGAACCCACAATTTTCCAAGTCCACCCTTTTCTTTTTTCTCTAAACCATGAAACCCTACTTTTCTTGGGAGACCAATTAAGAGATTAAGAAACCATGGAATATTGTTTGAAAACACTAGTCTAAACCTACAAAAATCAGCATTCAGTGAAGAGGCTTCAGTGGGCATTGGATGCAGGTATTTGTAATGAGAAACAAACAATTGCTGGCTTCCTTGGTGAACTGGTGATAAACCACCAGTTGTGCATGGTGCAGGGATGGATGACATTCTTTTAGATGAGTTACTTTGCATTCTCCTCTGCTCTCAGAAATAATCAAGGGTTGATGGCATTACATTTCCTTGAGCATACATGTGAAGAAGAAGAGTGTGTTTCTGGACTTTGATTTTAATTTCTTGTAACAGGCCTTATTTTCCCTGGGTATGTTTCTGCTTACTTAAAAACAGACACTCTCTGAAAAATTTATGAAAGCTGAAAATATGCAGGAGACTTTGGAGAGGAACTGTTTACCCTCTTGTCAAAGTTAGAGTGTTTTTAATGAATGATCTTTTGCATCATCTGCTTGGCAGTTAACTTCATGACCTTGAGCAAGCTTCTTGACTTTTCTATGACTTGGCTTCTCATCTACCTACCCACCTAACCAAATTATGCATAAAAGTGACATATACATATCAGTGGTGCTGTGAACAGATAGATGCTCTCAAACAACTTTATACTGATAATTTCATGAATAAATCTTATAGTTTTGACAAACAGACATGTTTTCCAAAAGGAAGGTTTTTCAAAACTGGTATATATAAATTTTACATATTATCATTGCCTCTCCCACAAAAAAACTTACGCTATGAATTAGAATACCTCTTCTAACTAAGAATTGAAAAAATATATATATAAAGAACTACAATGGTAAGTGGTAGAGTATACAAGTTTTTCATTATCTGAAGTGCTGTGATTCTCTGTCACAAACCCTTCTGATTTGAATTATAATTTTTGTTTTTGTCCTTTGGGGGTTTATACAACATTTGTCCTCCACTTTTCATTATTATTTTGAAAACAGAGCCTCTGAATCTTTTTTTCTGAAGTTGAAATTTAGGGAAAGACATCGGGGTGGTTTAGTTGTTTTCCTGGGGTCTGAACCATTGCAAGCCAGCCAGATCTGATAGTCTAAGCAAGTGCAGCAGTCCCAGGATGACATTGTAATTCAGACCTCTGATTTATCCAATTCAGTGACAGTTAAGAGGACACAGTATGGCTGAATAGCAAGCCTGTGAGGAACCTACAAGCATGGAACCAATGGTATCCAATTCAGGTAATAAAATATAATTCTTAAACACACACTGCATTCACAAGCCAGAAGATGCAGTGCTAATTACATGCCTTAGCTAGAAGTTTATTTGTAGAGTAGCTTATCCAATTATATGTAAATTTGTTCCTTTGGCACAATTTGCTATATAAGCAGTATCAGTTCAGTGTAAAATGTTTGTTTGTTATTGAAATTAGCTCTAGTATAACTTCTCAGTTTTGCTAAATAGTTCCAGTTTTTGTAGTATCACCCACAGTTTTCCATAGCTACTATTCTCGGTGTGTGTGACGTTATTAGAGCCTTCTTGAATAATAACAGCATACAGGTCTGCAATCTTCTATCTGAACCCCTTGGAATCAAAGTGATAGAGAACTATAGAATTTAGAAAGATAGCATGCTGCCTATCCTATATGCCACATGACGTTCCTATAGGGTCTCGGGCAGCACCCTGTAATTTAGTACATTGACATTTCTGCAGTGAAACAGAAGAATAGTAACTTGAATGGGATAAAGAACACAAGGAGCTTCATTTCAGCTTAGGTCAGATTTTGCTGACAAATGGGTCTTAAAAACTTGGGATTTCAGAGATTTTTGGATATGCAATTGCAAATAAGGGATTATGGGCCTGTAATGATAAGCATAATGTTGTTATTGCTGGTTACTGTCAAGTTGAACAAAACATTGCTGGGTCTTGGGTGATCTTCATGATCGTCGGTGTCTCTGAGTCCATTGCTGCAGCTGTTGTGTAGTGCCTTCCGGTCTAGGGGGCTCATCTTCCAGCACTATGTCACACAGTATTCTGGCATTAATAAAGTTTTCACCAGCTAATTTCTGGACGCAGATCACCAGGACTTTCCTCCTAGTCTGTCTTAGTCTGGAAGCTCCACTGACATCTGCCCATCATGGATGGTCCTGCTGGTATTTGAAATTCCAGTGGCATAGCTTCCAGCATCACAGCAACACGTGAGGCCCCACAGTACAACAAACTGATGGATGGTGGAATGAGCATAACAGCTGATATTTATTGAGCTTAACTATCTGGGAGACACTGTGCTTTACTGGTATTATCTCGTTTAATCTTTGCAACTCTGCGAAGATGATATTATGAGAATCATTTTACAGATGAGGAAAGTTTCAGAGAAGTTTAGTAAATTTCCTAAGGACATACACACCTAATAAGGAAATAGCAGAGTCATATTTAAACAAAGTTGAGTTAGACGCAGGGTATGCACAGCCCTATCACTAGGCTATCTGCTTGTATCCAGTATATCTGACCTGCAGGCTACAGACCTTGGCTTCATCAGCACATGGAAATTTATGGAAAGGGCATCAGGTGGCCAAAGGCTCGGGCCCAGATGATATCCAAAGGAAGCGGGAGTGTTCTCAGTAGCAACAACTATTTGACAGCTTGTGCAGGACATTGCCACTAGAATACATGTGCTTTAAACATTGCAGTCCTTTTGCCACCCTGTTTAAGATGCAGATGCCAGAGAGAAGAGATGGAGTCAGTCTGCCCGAGCACGTGCTTGTCCCTTAGCTAGGGTGGAGCAGAACACCTTGAAACCAGTGTGGGTGGAGCAGACACCTTGAAACCAGTGTGGGTGGAGCAGAAGGTGTGATTAATGTGGGGCTGCACACTCCCCTGAAATGTCACTGCATATGGACAGTTAATTAATTCCAGATGACATTAACATTTGGGAGAAAACTTTATTTACCTTTTTTAGTGTTATCCATTTTAAGTTTGCCGCCTGCCTGGTACGTGCTGAACATTGGACGTGGAATCCCTACACTTGGATTCCTAATCGGGCAATTCCTAGGTCTTGATTCTTAGGCCTAGAATCGAGGGATCTGTTTCTTATTTGAAAACTGAAAGCAACAATACTTCTCTGTATTTACCCCATAGGCATTGTGGTAGCTAAGAGGGCCCAAAGCCATGCCTCCGGGAATCCATGCCCTCGTGTGGCCTCTCTCGCACTGAATCTGGGCTGGCTGTGTGTAACCAATAGATGCAGTGGAAGTAAAACCACATGACTTCTGTGCCTACGTCCTAAGAAGTCTTGGCCTGTTGTATCTGGGGGAAGCCACTGCCAGGTAAGAAGTCTGACTAACCTGATATGCTGTAAGGAAGCCCAGCTAGCCATGTAGTGAAACATCCATGCCTGGTCTGCCGGCAGTGGTTCCGGCTCTCTCAACTGAGGTGCCACCATGTGAGCTACCTTGGCCACCCCAGCTCAGCCAATCCTTCAGAGAACTTCAGTCTTAATGACTATCTGACAACAAGTACATGAGAGACTCCAAGAGAGAACCGCCCAGCTGAACTCAGACCATTCAGAGATAATAAAGTATGTATGTATTTGCATATATATATGTGTGTCTGTGTATCTATCTATCTAAAATTTTTCTCTCAGGCTTCGTATATATATGTGAATATATATATATTCATATACACATATACCTATATGTGAAATATGTGTATTCTTCATATATATGAAATATATGTGTACATTCACTATGAGTCAATCGACTCGACGGTACTAGGTTTTCATATATATAGGAAATATACATGTATATTCTGTTTCACTGCAGAAATGTCATTTATATACATATACATATATATATATATATATAAACTGAGAGATAATTTTTAGATAGATAGATACAGTAAGTTTCTAGGTGGTGCTGTTCAGCAGTAGATAACCAAAAACAGATTTGATGTGAAGAAAGGAGATAGTGTTAAATTCCTCAAATGAAGGTGAGCAGCTGTTTTATTACAATTGTTTTGACAATCCTGAAACCAAGGCCTTTCTCTCTAATATCTCAGAGGCTTCATTATCATTTGCCACTGTGATGGGGGATGGTGATCGTTCTGTATTCCCTGAATGAATATAGAGGCTGAGTATTTGGGGTTGGCTGGCATCCAAGATGACCACCCTTTTTCCTTAGTGAAGGAATTTAAAAAATTCTGCTCATTTTCCACTTATATTTATTTCTTCCTAATGAGTGGGATTTCCTACAATAAGAGACGTTTGTCATAAAGTCTCTTATTTAGAACTTTTGCTGCATCTCCATTCTGGATGACAGGTCCCATTTCCCTGTTTTTATAGACTCTCCATCTGTCTGTAAACTATAGGGGAAATAAGATGTGGTGAATTTTGAAAAAGTGACAGCCAGAGTGGAAGAACAGTTGGCTGAGCAGCTTCCCAACAATTGGGAAAGGCTGCCAGAGTGAATGTCAAGGAGAAATTGGTTCTTTGGTTGTGCTACAGAGCAAGCAGATAATAAAACAAAGAGAGAAGAAATAAGGAGGAGGGGCACAGAGGGCAAGAAATGAAGGGCTTGATATTGAAACACCAGAGCAGTCAGTAGCAGGTTGAATGGGAGGTGCTTGGGAGAGAAAGAAGCACCTATAAGAGTTGGTTGGGACTTCAACACATAATGGGTTCCCTCCCTCCCATATGTAACTAATTCTAGCTTTATTTGGTTCATGTTCTCCCTAGAGAAAAGAATAAGTGGCCTGGACTGTCTGTCTGTATTATAGTTGTTTGAAACCAAAGACATTTTTTGTGAAGTCTATTTCCCATGCAATTCTCCAGATTTCCTAAGTGTCATTGCCAAATAACTATATTTAAGAATTCCCTCATTGTCTCATCAAATTTGGAGTCCCCATGCATTTTATAACTGTTTGTTAGTAAAAGGGATGAAAAGAAGAAAATAGTATTTTTCAAATAGTAGTAAAGAGGAAATTACACACTCCAGTGCTGATCTATTCTCAAAAGATAATAACTCAAATTTTCTTCATAGCTTTTAAATATCTCTGATTTCAGTATTTCAGTATGTAGATTTTATTTTGAGGAAATTTTTTGTCGTTATATTATGTTAATATTTACTGGTTTTCTGTAGAGTTAAACTGGAAAAATGAAAGCCCTTGGGGATAAGAAATTTATATTCTAATGTGACAGAGTAAATATATATCCTTCAGCTTAACTTGTTGGTAGGGAATTTTAGGAAATTACTTGTGTGCCTGAGTTTCATGAATTATTCAAGCAAGGTTTATTTTCCTTTCTTTCCTCTTTTCCTTTAACAATCTTTTGATTTATTAAGAGTCACTTTCCAGAATTAGATTTAAAGCCTTACTGTTTTCTCCTGATTTTCCTATGAACATTGAATATGTTTCTTAGAAAACCAGCATTTCTTTTCTATGACTTAGCCGATTCCTTTGTTATGAAAGCTAATTGCTTTAGAGCTGATGAAATTAAGAAACAAAAAGCTACCGCATCTGAAGAACCGGACTTTAGAATTAAAAGCACATTTTTGATCTTCTTCCACTTATTGGCAATAATAATTGAGTTGGTGATGCTGATCCTGAATTCCATTTGGAGGCAGAAAACTTGCTTCTGCCCAGAAGTCTTTGGTCTTCTACCTGTTATTTGCCTCTCAACCCTGGCTGTAATTTTAGGGAAGTTCTACTCAATTGGGTTTATGTATCATAATCACCAATGAAGCCTTTTATGAGTAGAGCGTTCCTGTGACCAGGGCTATTAAATCAGAATCTCCAGGGCATTGTGCATGTGTGTTGGACAGACGTCACAGGTGATTTGAATCCATGGCTGGTCTGGGTCTGAGAACCATTAGTTATACAAAGACGGAGAAGGAAAGGTTGGTGGATGATTGGATGGTAGGAACTGCAACTGCAG